>NC_060163.1:345728-355249 GCF_021292245.1 Micropterus dolomieu | reverse complement strand
ACACCTGTGAAGCACATTCATTTGTTGAATAAAAGGTCAGAATTTAACGGACTCATAGTTTTTAATGAAAATATATTGTTAGTGTTTAGAATAGTTAAGTGAAATGTTAACGACGAGTCATCCAGGTCATGGTTATCCAAGAAAGGTTGAAATCAATGGCAACTGGACTGGCTAAGGTTTCTTGAAGACGTTTCACTTCTCATCTAAGAGGCTTCTTCAGTTGTGGCTGAATGGTAGTTGTTCAATCAGAACTAAATAAGCCTCTCAGATGAGAAGCAAAACCCCTTCAAGAAACTTTAACTAGTGCCGTTGCCCTTGATTTCCACTTTCCTTGGTTAACTGTAATTTATTTTATTAATACATATAGATTTAGAACATAGAAATTATAATTTAATTTCATGTGAAAAGAATATTTACAATAATCCCATTTCATTAACTTTATAGCAATATAAAGTACTTGTGTTGATTGAGCATGAATAGTCTGTGTTCGTCTGTGTTGCTTGAACGTGAATAATCTAGGTTGCTTGAACACAACTGTGTAAGTGGCTACCAAAGCAAAATAATTGTGTGCAACCAATGTCCACTATTCAATTGAGTAAATCCAATGAATTATTGTCATCACTACCAAAGGCTTTACATGTGGATGTGAGCCTGTTGCTGAATGGAAGAAAGATGCCATGTTGTAGTCATTTTTCACAACTAAAATATTTTTATTTGGAAGAAACTGTAAATGCGGACAACACTCAGAAAAATAGCTGTGTCAAGTGCAGTTTGTGTGCCATATTTCTACACCCAGTGTCTGTTGAGCATTAGCTCAAAAAGATACACAGAAGGCATAGGGCACATGGCATCACAGCATCAGCACCACACCAACATGTAACACAGCAGGTCCTAGACACAGTATTAAGCAGACCTTTACAGACAATGTAGGACATACATTAGCTGGGTGTAGCAGTCCAGTAAGTTTGTCCCAGTGTCCTGCAGGTTGAGTGCCAAAAAATTCTGAATTATTTTTACAATCAGTTTTTGATATGAGTTGTCATCCTATTACATAAAATGTCAATAAATAAAGCAAAATAGTGCAAAAAACAGTGTACATTATTTAAAATTTGAGTGTGAAAAGTCAAGTCCACTTACTAGCTTTTCCGGGCTTTTAACAGCTTCTAACAGTCTTTATTGGCAGAGGGGGGGTAGTAACGAGTTACATTTACTCCCTTACATGTACTCAATAACTTCTTTTAGTAAACTGTACTTGTCAGAGTAGTTTTAATGCATCATACTTTTACTCCTAATTGAATAGTCTTTAAGAGAAAAATCATTACTTTTTAACTCTGCTACATTTGGATACATTCATTGCACATCCGCATGACTGTTAGAAGAGAATAATGGCTGAAGCTACATCATGTACAGCTTTCAAATGGCGCTAGCAGCTAATATTTAGTTTACAGATTAAAATTTAGCGCACGTGCAGCCAGCCTGGTCTCATCCCAGAGCGTCCGATACCGACGCTTTGTCAGGCTTTCTCAAAGCGTCGGTATCTGACACCCCGGGATCAGACCGAGCTGGTGCAGCGGGTTTCGGTTGTGAAGTCAGTAGGATACACCATGCTGACACTGAGCTGACAGAGAGCAGGGTCTGCTGTGGTAATGCTAATATGTTTAATAATAAAAAGCTACACACATCATGCTTAAAAACTCCTCCTGCTCTCTACCTTAATGTAAATATTTAAGCTAACAGTGTAGCCTACTAGCAGTCTGCATTTAACTAGTCATGCTCATTGGTATAGCCTGATGGAGAATTTCATTTTGATGCGACTGATGTGTTTCAACCAGATGATCTTCCTCGGGTAAACGTGAAGAAGTGATTAAATTAAATTATGAAACATCTCCAAAATTATCTCCTAATTTGATGTGTTTGGCAAATCGTAATTTAATGTCGGAAACAACAAGAAAAATATTTTTAAACAATCTTTAATATTGGAGTTCTAACAGACTATAATATATACTCAATAATTTGTAATCATACTTGATGGATACACACTAGGAATATTGTCCTGGTGTAAATGTAGTTTAAGTACTTTTGTACTCTTACTCAAGTAGTTATTTTGATGACCACTTTTACTGCTACTTGTTTCTGCAAATTAACAGTAGGGGAGACCTGGGTCAATTGTAACACACTCAATTTCTCCAATCAGAAACAAGCTAGAGTGATGACACTTAATCTGCACATGCTCAATAGGATTCTCTCTCTGCCTGTGGAAAAGGAGCAGGATCATATTTCACTAAATATAAATGTAAAACCATATTAAAAAAGGGTGTATTAAAAGAAATGGATTTGTTCTAGTATCACCAATCACCAATTAACATAGGCCAACATTCTTTGTATAAAATAGTGTGTTTTGTTTGTGTTTAACAGAAAGTGTGAATATTATATAGGCCTAAGTCTGCAAAAGTAAAGTTCCTTTCATTGTCAGTTTGTCTGTATAGTGGACTATACCATCAACTACTTACTATGGTATAAGACCCAGCAAAACCAAAGAGAATGACTAGTTCACTTGTAAAAAGCAATTTTATGAAGTTAGAACAAATAACAGCAGAGGATACCTGACATCTAAAATAAGTTGAACCATTTAAAAACTCTTATGTAACATTATTAGCTGTAAAGTATTTACTTTGAGGTAGCCTAGGCTTTTACCTGAGATGTGGTGGGTAAATATGACTTATTTTTCAGTGTTACAATTGCCCCTGGTCTACCCTACTTTTACTTGAGCAGTGTTTCCCCAAGGATTTTTCAACCCCCCGAAACTAGTAGTGTTGCGGAGTGGGTGTGTTACGGAAACGTGGTGTCATCATCGATGCAACACACTCATTCTTCTCCTTTCCTCTTCCACATTTTTATCACTAAAGTTACTATGGGATTGTAACTTCCTCTAGGTCTGCTTAATGGGGACCACCAGGAATCTCACAGGGCAATTCCCTTACCTGACTGCACTGTCAAAACTATCTAGGGGTCAACATTTACCCCAAACCATTCAACACCTTGAGATCTCTGCTGCTACACACTGAAGAAAAGACCCCCCGATGTACGGTTGATGAAAACTGAGCACCCCCATCTGGTGATACAGGCTATGATATATGTTTGAAAGCTCCAGACAAAGCCAGTAAGTAGACCGTGAGTGAAGTTTTTGTCAATGTATTTGAAATCTGTAGGAAATGGAAAATAGAATAGCTTTAGTCCTAAATGGTGAAAAGAGATATGTCTGAGAAAAATGGTGCTAACATAGGTATACAAAACTGGAAATCAAATGTTGTTCTGAATGCAGTGTGTCTAAGTAGACAGTAGTACAGCAGGTTTCTTACCCTATAAAGCTGCTATTTGTTCCAGTAAAGTTGGGCATTTCATGCCTTGTATGCCTACTATTTAGACAATACAGCAATTCTTAATTTAAGTCCAGTAATACATAATTGGATCAATATGTTGTATAGAACCAATTCAGGTGAAAACAGCTCTTAATTATCAAATGTCCCCAACTTATATCCATTATATGAAACTGTGATTTTCATTTAAAGGCTCTTTTCTTACCCTACTTTGTGCCCCCTCACTATCTGCTCCTTGCTCCTTTAATTTGACACAGGGCATCATCAGAACTTTTTATGAATCGTCTTGGTGCACATATTTATCTTATTCTTCATAATGATGTATTTTCCTCTCCACCCTCCTCACCCATCTTCTCCACTATCACCTCCTCCCCTGCTTTTACAGCACTGACATTTCCATTCTCTTTTCCCTTAGGCTCCTCTTCGCCTTCATCATTTTCCTTGCTTTCCACCCCAAGGTACAGCCCCTCCTTCTCTGTAGCCGTCACCGCCATCTCCATCTTAGCCTCTGGATCTTGTTTCCTGCTGATGCAAAGGAAATTACCCATGGCAATGACGAAGGCCGACAGTGTGACCTCACAGCCCGCCAACAGGAAGACGTACATGTACTGATGGGTTGCATCCAAGAGGCGACCTGGTGGAGAGTACAAAAACATCTAATTATAAGAAAGTGATTTGCAGCACAAACGTGTCAAACCATTTATTGGATTTTCTTTTTTACTTTGAGGGACAGTGGCACACCTACTTTACTTTACCTAAACGGACCTAGTTTGCTGTAAAGAGTGTCTACTGGGGCATCCCCATGGCTTTGGTTCAAAGGCCCTTTCAGACACAATGTGACAACGGTATCACAGCACTCTGAAACCCGTTTGTGCCATCGTAACAGCTCTTCACTGCTTGGTGAGCTTGCACCCAAAGTTCAACCAGGTTGGTCTGAACCCAGCAGCGAGTGCAGCTCAAATTGCATTGTGGCTGAAAGGGCCTTAAGACTGATTATGAACCACAACATCCCCAGGTCAAATCCACTTTTTGTTGTATAAAATGGCCGAACGAAAAAAGTGCCTTTTTGCAGAATGCAGTAAGATTCGGATGCTCTGGGACATAAAGTTTAAAAATTCTTTAAAAGATCTATAGATTTTCTGTTCAAAAGTGGTAAAAATAAATAAATTAAAGATGAGCCCTAAGTATTACATTCTCTCAGATGAACAAACATGTCAGTGAAGGTTGGGAGGCACAGATTAATATTTGTTCCTTCTGTGATCTGACCTGCTCCAGGAGGTCCCACTAGTACAGCCATAGCTTCCATTAGCAACACCAGGCCAATGGCGCTGGAGAACTTCTCTGTCCCTACAATAGCCATGAGGACCTCGAACTGTAGCGCTCCCACCATGCCATACGAAATACCAAAGAAGATACAGAACACCACCAGACCTGCATAGTTATTTGCCTGCAAGGAGAGAAACAGGAGATTGGACAACAGGTTTCTCTCATCTATCTACAACTACCGTGTTTTACCAGCCTGACTGTTATTATATACATTAGATGACATAATCTCTTTATTTTTAAATTCCAGTTTTGTCCTGTTTTCTCCCAGTAGGAGCAGGCAGGTCCAATTCTTTTACGTATGATTACAACAGACTTGGTCTGACTCTCCATTCTCCTTGTAATATTGCTGCATTGTTACCTGTGATCCTATGATGTCACTGCACCCATTGAAGATTATTGCAAAGCTGAACAAGTAGACACTTCTGGGCCGTACACACTTCATGCCTGCTATGAGTCCTGATGCAGGGCGAGCAAACATATCAACAAATCCCAATATGGTGAGCAGCAATGCCGACTTAGTATCCTCATAGCCGAGTCCTTTAGCATAGCTGACCACAAACACGGGGGGCACAAACAAGCCCAGCACCATAATAGAAGCTGCAATGGTATAGATGACAAATCCTCTGTCCTTGAACACACTGAAATCCAACAGTTTCTTTTTTGGCTTCTTCTCCTCCTCTGCAGCTGCCAGAGTGTTCTCCTTCTGCTCATGGGGTTTCTTAGGGGCCAACAAAGGCCTCATGAGGGCACCACAGGCACAGCAGTTGAGCAGCAACCCTCCTAGTATGAGGAACCCCCCCCTCCAGCCATACTGGTACTGGAGAATCTGTCCCAGTGGGGAGAGACAGCACAGTGCCACAGGGCTGCCTGCTGCTGCCAAGCCATTGGCCAGAGGACGTTTCTCAGAAAAGTAGCGATTCAGCATTATAAGAGATGGCTGGAAGTTCAATGCCAGACCCAGACCTGAGGAGAGACAGAACTGTTACAGAAATAATTTACTTTGCAAAACATATATGTTTAGCAGCAAGTTTTCTCAGTCTTTGTTGATGTTTTGTATTAAAAGGCTGTAGAAGGCTTCCTTTGCGTTTCTGTTAACATTTCATAATCATTTTGGCTGTTTTTGTGTGATTCCACTGATGGTGAGCAGTACCTTAGACTTGTGTTAACAGGTTGAAACAGTAATGTTACAACATGAATGGGTGAATCATAATTCTGGCTTTGTTTCAACAGCTTTGAGCTGCAGTGAGTTTTCCAATCTTTGGTGCCATTATTTTCACCACTGTTCATCACTTGTGGCAAGTGTAATAATAGCTGTATGATCTGAAATACCCGGACTACATGGAGAATGTTGCGTTTCCTCAGTAGTGGTGTTGTAGGCATGTAGTTCACCCTAAAAGTTGCATTGGGAGAATATATTATATGGTCATTGAAATCTAAGGATGATCCACCTACCAGCATGAATGTGCTCAGGAATGTCCATGACAATCTGCAGGTAATATCATTGTGTATGTTAGCCTGGAGTAAAGCTCAGAGAGCCCAGGGTCATCCTCTGAGGAGCACGAATGTGTTCACTGAATTCACTTGCTGTCAGTTTGGATATTTCCTCTGTACCAATTATTGTGCCCATATTTTTTTTTGTCCACTTTGTGGTGCTCCCCTCTGGGAAGCAAGAATGTCCCCATCAAATTTAATGGCAACTTTGGAGACTAGTTCTCAAGATATGCTGCTGTGGACCAAGTCTTTGATAAATTGACAGACTGACTGACAAAACAGTTACAGGTACATTACTGTATTTATTGTTTATTTATTTGGGTCTCCTTTCTTGGGTGAGGGCCATAGCATTTGATAACAGAAGCTTAAGTAACTCTGAAAGGTAATTTGAGTGTGTAGATGTATAAATCAGATGGACTTTTTAATTAAGACTTTTATCACCACAGTTATCGTGGTGTGCACCTCAATGCTTTAATGATCTCACAGTAACTGGTCAAAATGTAGGTTCCTTTTTCTTTGACCTTGCTTTTGTTATGTCTCCTCAATATTGCTGCTGTGTATTCTAATCATCATACTTAACAGAATGGATATGGCTGTATCTACATGTCTGTCTCCTTGTTACATGTTTGTGTTTTTCCTATGTGTTCATGTATGTTGTGACTCCACCTGTAATAACTCCAGTGCAGAGGTAGATGTGTATCATGCTGGTGGCAAAGGAGGCCAGAATCATTCCCAGCGAGGCAAAGAGCCCTCCAACCATCATCACTGGTCGACAGCCAAACCTGTTCACAAGTACACTGCACAGAGGGCCTAAGAGAACACATGAATTAGAAAACACAGAACACACGTGTTGTATGGTATTTAGCAGTTAATCACTCCAGGATGTGTGTTGTTCTTGTGTACCTGTGCCATACAGCATGGCAAGCAGTATTGATGAGATCCAGGCGGTGTCGCTGTAGCCCACGTCAAACTCTCTGATCAGCTCCTTGAAGAAGACACTGACAGCCTTAGGGAAAGCATAGGAAAAGCCAGTGATGACAAAGCAGCCAGCCAGCACTGCCCAACCCCAGCCTCCGTCTGGTGCCTTCACTCCAGGAGGTCCGTCGTCCACCACTGCTCCTCCCATGATGCTCTCTGACTGCTGTGTTGAGGTCAGTTGCTATAAACACAGTGGTAAAGAACTCACTTTAAACTTCAGTACAGACTTATCCTTTAAACTGTGGTGTCACTCTGCCTCATATTGCTTTCATATGTCCTTAAAATGTTCATGTCGAATTATTTTGTCATGTCCTAGAGCATGTCATGTTTACTATAGATTAAAACTAGGAGGTCAAACAATATGTTCATAATTATTTAAGTAGAAATAATTTGTGTGCAAGACAGTGCATTCACTATTGGTCACACAGCTACTGTAGTGTGATGGTAGAACAGGTTTCTGTAAACTCTCCACTGGACTTGTTAGCCTTTGAGGCTATTGTTTATAGGAGAGGTTGTTTTGTTTTTGTTTTTTACAGTACGACCACTTCTATTTCAAGAGGAGAGTGTGTGTGTTGTGTTAGTTGCGGTGAAGCATGTAAATATGGGAACATGGTATCTGCTGGGGGTCATTAATTGTTGACAGCTTATCAGGACAGATGAAGCTTCCTCCTGACACATGCAGACACGTCCTCTTGTTTCCTGCAGCCTTTTATCTCTGCTGTGTACCCTCACAATACTAGAATCCACTCTTGTCTCTCAAACATTGCATTCATACATTCCACAATTATTTTCACATTCTAGTGTTTAAAGTGTCAGTGTGTGTAGTAAAATTGACCTTCTTGTATGTGTTTTTTTTCACGTATATATATATTACTACAATCACAGTTATAGTTATAGAAGTTCATGTAATATTTTCTAATCTTATAAAATTAATTATTCTTATTTACTCAATCAGCCTGAGAACAAGATTGGCTCATGAATGACATCTGGGCTGCTGTTTTTAGCTGTTTTCAGTCACATTGCGTAAAAAACTTGCTTTGCTCCCCTTATGGCACATTCTGTAAATGCGGAAGAAGCTTTAATACACATGGTGTGCTTGTTCTTCATGTGATAGACATAATTCCCTCTGTCACAGTAAATACTGTTTTGGGGCTTGTTTATCCTTTATGACAGATGATAGACCATACATACTATATTTATGTAGTATGTATGGTTATCTGATTATCTTTGATCAGGACATGTCGTTTAAGTCTCACATTAAGGAAATTTCAAGGACCTCCTTTTTTCACCTACGTAATATTGCAAAAATCAGGAACATCCTGTCTAAAAATGATGCAGAAAATCTAGTCCATGCATTTGTTACTTCTAGGCTGGATTACTGCAATTCCTTATTATCAGGCTGCTCGAAAAGTCCGTTAAGACTCTTCAGCTGATCCAGAATGCTGCAGCACGTGTTCTGACAGGAACCAGGAAAAGAGATCATATTTCTCCTGTCTTAGCTTCTTTGCATTGGCTTCCAGTAAAATCCAGAATAGAATTTAAAATCATTCTTCTTACCTACAAAGCTCTTAATGGTCAGGCACCATCTTATCTTAAAGAGCCCATAGTACCTTACTACCCCACCAGAGCACTGCGCTCCCAGAATGCAGGGTTACTTGTGGTTCCTAGAGTCTCCAAAAGTAGACCAGGAGCCAGAGCGTTCAGCTATCAAGCTCCTCTCCTGAGGAACCAGGTTCCAGTTTGGGTTCAGGAGGCAGACACCATCTCCACATTTAAGAGTAGGCTTAAGACTTTCCTCTTTGATAAAGCTTATAGTTAGGGCTGGCTCAGGTGAGTCCTGAACCATCCCTTAGTTATGCTGCTATTGGCCTAGACTGCCGGGGGATTTCCTATGATGCACTGAGCTCCTCTCTCCTCTACTTTCTCTCCCTCTGTATGCAACCTCATCCCATTATTGCATGTTACTAACACAACTTCTCCCCTTTCTGGTAGTCTTGTACTTTCTCGTCCCTCTCCTCTCTCCTCCTATCACTTCCTGCAGGTTTTCTGGCTCTGGAGCTGTGGAGTCTGGATCTGTAGTTGCGGGTCACCTGCTGCCCCCGTGTTCCTGCTCGTCCGCTCTCTACTGCAACGACTATTGTTACTAGTCCTATTGTTATTATTGTTATTATAATCATTAACATTACGATTGTTATCATTAACACTACTATAAATATCTGCACCATTTTTCATTTAGTCTATAGCAACATCACCTTTACTGTCTGTACCTCTGTGTGTATATTGTGAAGGCTGCCTCCCGCCCCTCTCTCTCTCCTTCCATCCCTCTCTTTTTCTCTCTGTTCCTCTCCT
>NC_060163.1:319427-345708 GCF_021292245.1 Micropterus dolomieu | reverse complement strand
CCCCCCCCCCCCCCCCCCCCCCCCTCTCTCCCTCTCTCCCTCTCTCCCTCTCTCTCCCCTTCACCACCAACCGGTCGAGGCAGATGGCCGCCCACCCTGAGCCATGGTTCTGCTCGAGGTTTCTGCCTCTTAAAGGAAGTTTTTCCTTGCCTCTGTCGCCTAGTGCTGCTCTTGGTGGGAACTGTTGGGCTTCTGTAAATAGCATCATAGAGTACGGTCTAGTCCTGTTCTTTTATGAAAAGCGCTGTGAGATAACTGTTGTTGTGATTTGGCGCTATATAAATAAAATTGAATTGAAAAATTGAATTGAATTTATGATATTTGTAAAGCAGTGTAATCTATTTTAGAGATGTGATATACATCTTCTCCTTATCTGATGGTTCCACATATCCTGCATATTACATTACTTACATAAAAGATCAGTTCATTTTTCAGAAAGTAATTCCAGAGAGCAGGCTTCATTTATCTTTAGCAGTTTCTTCATTGCATTCATTTGACATTCATTGACAGTCTATTCGTGACAGGATATTTCATGATTGTTACTGACAAACTCAGGGAAGTTTGAGCAATTCTTGGGTACTGCCAGCAGGGTGTGTTTTAAAGGATAGTTACACATAATAGGTACTAGTCACTAATAACATTCTGTCAGGGTTAGAGAAACATATGTAGCCCCTCCTAACTTGCTATCTGCTGCTGACCAGCATTAAGAACCTAGAACTTAACATAAAATGTACAAAGTCAAAGGAACACACAACGTCTTGCTTGAGATGTAACATATCTGTTCCTCCAACAGACCTTTCGGTTTCACGCCCTTTGCCGGCCACCTGATTCTGCTCCACTCTGTGCACATGTCCCTGATTTTCTCATTCACGCACACCATGCCTTCAATTAGCCCCAGCACATATATACCAGCCACTTTATCCACAGTAGGAACACGAGTGCAGCGACAAGGGTGAGAGTCCTCCAGCTTTCAGTCTCAAACACAGCCAACTTTGTTTATGATGTACTGCTATGCAAATATCCAGCAAATGCACAAATACAGACACTGAGAACATTGACATCAGTCTGGCACCTAACTCGAATCCCCCTCTCATCTGCCCAACCACATCATTCACACCGTCCATGAACCCAGTTTGACCATGCAGCATTCTTTTGGGAGCCCCAAGTATCACCACCCGTACTAAAATAAGACCCCTACATTCTGCATGCACACACACACACACACACACACACATCCTTTCTCATCCCTGATCTGATATGCAGATGAGAGGCACATGGATGTGTATGTGTGAGAGAGACACAGAGACACTGTTAAACAGAAGAAATAATCTTCTCCAGCCTTTTACTGCATTTTACTAATTTCTATAACGCCAACCAACTTAACTAACATATATTGCTCTGTAGGTGCTGTATCAATTTAGTTTAATAAACTGTTGTCTTCCTGAAGTTGGCAGAGTGACCTTGCTATCCCTACCAGTTCTGAGCACACACTGTGCAATGTCCTGATCGGTAGGTGTCACAACTGCCACAGCAAGGACATGACAAAGAACCCTTGACCATATCTAACTCACCAACACAAGCGGGAATCTAATATTTTATAAAAATACAAATTTCTCTTTAACAGCAAGGGGGCATGTAGAGAAAGCTGGAACTTGCTGGTGAGGGCTGAACATATTTACATTGTGATTTGATACAAAGTATTTATTCTAATTATATAATAAATACTTTTTTTTAATCATGACAATGTATCAAATGATAATGCGAAAGGGGCCACTCTTAGTCATGAAGCCATAGTGAGAATTCTCGCCTGAATCTGCAGGAATATTTTCCACCAGTAAAATTTGCTTCATGCAGTTTACCACACAAAGTACATGTTGAGCTCCCTGTAAGCTCTTTTCTTTAGCTCTCTACCCTATTTTTTATTTTATTACTATCTTAATTCTTCATGTTGCTCTTCTGACACTTCCACCAAAACCAAATCCTTGTAAACATGGTCATGGTGAAAAAAGTCTGATTCTGATTGTGATTGTGATTGTGAATGCTTGGAACCCCATCCTTTACAATACTTTAAGTTTTAATAAAGTACAACTTACAAAATTATACCAAGTACTTTGTCTTAAATCAAAAAGTCGAATGTTGCAGAATACAGTTCCCTCCAAAAGTATTGGAACGGTAAGGCAAATTCCTTTGTTTTTGTTGTTCACTGAAGGCATTTGGGTTTAAGATCAAAAGATGAGTATGAGACAAGAGTTCAGAATTTCCTGGTATTCACATCTAGATGTGTTAAACAACTCAGGACATACCACCCTTTGTTTGAACCCACCCATTTTTCAAGTGAGCAAAACTATTGGAACATGTGACTCACAGATGTTTCTTGTTGCCCAGGTGTTGCATTTTAGATTGATTGTCCAAACATTAAATAGCTCTGCGTGACTAGTCTAAGTTTTCATCCTTGGTTCAAACCTATAAAGACTGCATTTCCTGTTAAAGAGGATAAACCCACATGAAGACCAGAGAGCTGTCTATGGGAGAAAAGCAAGCCACTGTCAAGCTGAGAAAAGAAGGAAAATCGAGCAGAGCCATTGGACAAACATTGGGCATAGCAAGCACGACAATTTGGAATGTCCTGAAAAAGAAAGAAACTATTGGTGTACTGAGCAACAGACGTCCAACAGGAAGGCCAAGGAAAACAACAGTAGTTGATGACAGAAATATGGTGAGAGATGTGAAGAAAACCCCCAAAACATCAGGAAGTGACATCAGCAACAACCTCCACAGTGCAGGGTGAAGGTATCACAATCCACTGTTGGATGAAGACTCAGAGAGCAGAAATATAGAGGCCACACCACAAGATGCAAACCACTCATCAGCAGCAAGAATCGGAAGGCCAGATTGAAATTTGCAAAGAAGTACAGAGATGAGCTGCAATAGTTCTGGAACACGATCTTATGGACGGATGAGACCAAGATTAATCTCTGGCAAAGTGATGGAAAGGCCAAAGTGTGGAGAATGAAAGCAACTGCTTATGATCCGAAGCATGGTGGAGGTAATGTCATGGCTTGGGTGTGCATGGCTGCTTCTGGAACAGGCTCATTAATATTTATTGATGATGTAACTGATGATGGTAGCAGCAGAATGAATTCAGAAGTGGACAGAAACATTTTGTCTGCCAATTTACAGAGAAATGCATTGAAACTAATGGGGAGGAAGTTTGTCATGCAGCAGGACAATGACCCAAAGCACACTGCCAACAAAACAAAGGACTTCATCAGGGGAAAAAGTGGAAGGTTTTAGACTGGCCAAGTCAGTCAGCTGACCTTAACCCAATAGAGCTGCATTTCACCTCCTTAAGAGGAGACTGAGTGGAGAAACACCCCGAAACAAACAAGAACTGAAAGAAGCTGCGGTGAAAGCCTGGAATAGCATCACAAATGAAGAATGCAACAGTTTGGTGATGTCGATGGGTCGCAGGCTTGAAGCAGTTTTTGCAAGCAAGGATTATGCCACCAAATATTAAATGTTATTTACTTTAAGACTATTTGTTCCATTACTTTTGCTCACCTAAGAATGCTGTGGTCTAATGTCAATGTCAAATCACCACCTACTGGCAACAGGAAGTAAGCTCTTTGTGACAAAAAGCATTTGATATACATGACATTTTCCCAGTGTGGTCCACACTTCATGCACTGGTACACAACATATAATTAGCAGGTGTTGGGAGAAGACTCAAGAAGTGACGTTTAACTTTTTTGTAACAAGTCCGAAACGTGCAATAATTCAGAGCTGCATCGGCCCGTCCAACATTGCTTGCAGCTTTAATTAGTATTATTATTATTATTATTTTCAGAGACATGCACAACACATTACTTAGAGTGCAAGGCTTAAGGAGAGCTTTCATAAACGGACAGTATTTATTGAAGTGTAGATATAGTCTACATAAATAACAATTTGGTCATTCTGATTCTTGAACCCTGACCTCACTCATTCATTATACATCCAGCTTTTTGTCTGTTTTTCATAAATATGTCTCAGCAATTAACATTCTAGATATTTAGAGTGACTTCCAGTAAGTGAGCCAGCTCTGGCCCTCATATGCACACAAGTTTTAGACAACACACATTATTATATTATATAATACATCTTTAGTCTAGCTTGATAATTTAGTGGATGCTAATGTGTGGAGAGGTCTTAAACGCACCACTAAAGTTTTCCAAGCCTAAATGACACCATATGCTTACCTTTCCTACAGGAATGGGATGAATGAATGGAGAGAAAGAAGGATAATAAAGAAGGAAAACTACCTCACAGAAAACTTTCTTCACTCATCTCACCTCCACTGATTGAAAATAAAATCCCACCTGTAAGTGAAAGTGTGGGATTGGGATTTCTTCTGGAATAATTATGAGTGCATTTAATCTAGTATGTGGTGGCAGTTAAGCAGGATGTAAAGCGAGATGTAAGGGCGATTAATCACGCTTTATCAGATGGCTTTCCCAGCACCCATCAGCTGAATCGGTCTCCATAAATCCTGGTCGCTGACAATGCACTCCATCTCCATTGTGAGGCTCTGCTACAGGTTTATTGTGCACAAATCACATTCAGAATGACGGATGACCTACACATGCATACACACCCATGAATACCCATATGTAGGGACACACGCAAGAATGTAAGCATAGATTCAGTCTCTCTGGTACATTCATGCTCAGTTATGCATCAAAACAACCAGACACTCAGTTACACACAGCTACACATTCATGGTTCTCATAGTTTCCACAGCTACTGTATCCTCAGTCCAAATGGTTTAAAAAAGCATGCGTCATATATCAGTTCTCCTTGGAATTACATTTAAATGTTACAAATTTGTATACATTGTCTAATAGAAAGTAATTGCTGCCTTTGTTTGTTGTTGTTATGTTGGCAATGTTTATTCAATTGAGTGCTGCATTGTTAGTTGCAAATTTTTTACAGTCACATTTTGTGACTCGCCAGATATGTTAAATACCAATGTTTCCTAATGATATTGATAAAAAAAACATCATCAGGGCAGAGATAAGTTCCTTTCAAATGTATTTGCTGTTGTAAATTACTATGTAAATTTAATTCTATGAGACAGGGTTGGACACGTTAGGTCCATTAACTTTTCTCTGTGTCTGCATACATTCCATAATAATAAAACATTCCAGAGAAGGGACATGCTTACTCTATATGCCCCCGGAATTGTAAGGAAAGTGTTCAACGCATAGATATGTTACTTTTGCATTAAGCACAGTTTAAAAACATCAAATTGGAAAAACATATTATTTAGCTTCCTTAAATAAAGGCCTGTCTTCAGGTCAGGGAGATAAGCATTCCAGCACAGCCAGATATTTACATACACACACACAATGAAGCTAGGTCTAAGAGATAAATTTGGTCTAAGGAGTCAGTCTGTGTGGAGGGTGTGTTTGTGTGTGCATGCATATGTGTGGGTATGTGCTTTAGTGAAAATAGACGACATGGGCATGAAGGACAATGAGGGAAATGTAATACTGATTGATTGACTGTGTCCTAGACTGAGTATATGTAAAGCAGAACACGTGTGTGTGTGTGTGTGTGTGTGTGTGTGTGTGTGTGTGTATGCGTACGCACATCTAATGTGAATTGGTGTATGCAGAGTTTGGCAGAGCAGCTATGCAGAACACAAGAAATAAGATTAAAATGCAAAATGCAGGCAGGGAAGTAACAAGGCAAGCGGCTCTGGCCTTTTTTACATATGGGGAGAAATTTGCAAGTTAGAAGGGCAACATAAGATCAACTCTGAGCTTTGTCATATTGGCGTGACGTCATTGGTCCAGGGTCAGCTATTGACCCCACCTTTTTCCTAACTGAATCAATCACGTTTAAAAAGTTAGCAGTGAATTGTCATGAGGTTTTATGCAGTAGTATGAATGTAGACATGCATGTTCAGCTGTTATTTGTATTATGGCTGTAAAATAAGTTAAGACTTTATTGATCCCCAAGGCGAAATTCACAAAAAAATTATGATGAAATATAGTAATTCCAGATGTTTGGTGCCAAGATTCAGTATCTTTCATTTTAAAATTGAATTTATAATTCTTCCTTTTTAAAAACAATCATCATAATAAACCACAGCTGAAAATGATACATGAAAAAATAAGCAATCAATTCTATGATAAATATGTAATCGATCATCATATCATTAGATTAGATTAGATTATACCGTTTTGAGTGAAAGGCCAATGGCGGTCCCATCAGTCACCATTGGCCCTCAGCACCAGTTTGAATGGAAATCAAAAACACATTCCTGATGAAGTTGAAGTTTATATTGTTACATAACAGATTACTGTCTAGTTTTTGTTAGAGCTTTATCACATACCATATCATCAGATATGGCATAAATACATTCAACTGTGGATGACATTACAATAAAATGTATGCCTTTATTTTTCTTCCTTCATCTAAAGTAAGGGCTGCATTTAAACATACTCCTCATCCATTACTGAATGAAAGGTTTAAAATTTTATTGCATCTCATTCTGCCACTCCAGTTGATGTCAAAATTTTTTGTGTTTCTACTCACTAAAAATGTATGGAATTCACTCTAATATCCTACAACCTCACTGTTGTAATGCAGCATGTACATTTTCTCAATTTAAAGGCCAGTTAGTAAGACGCAGCATGATAAAACATCAGTGTTCTGTCACTGAGCTAGATCTGGCCAATTGGTTGCTGCTCTGTAGCGACCTGGGCGAGTGCCATTGTTGTTTTTAAGTGTTTTAAGTGCTTTCAAGTGTTTGTTTTTAGTGTTTTGTTTTAATTAGTGTCTTAAGTGTTTTGTGCTTGTGACTATATGTGGGATTTGACAACTGCAAGCTTTGCCATACGGAGAATTTCTGAATCACGATAGTAGTCGGTAGCCCCAAACAATGGCACCGGGCCTCCATATTATACTGCTGGTCCTGATTTTTATCAGCGAACACTTAATTTCCTGTCCTGCAACAACCGTGCGGTGGGAACATGAACTAAGTCGTGTCTACTCCAGAGAAACTTTGTTGTCCCTCAAGCACTTCAATCGGCACCACCGGATAACCTGCCAGCAGCCATCCGAGCAACACACACCGGCACACGGCCTAAACGCAAGCGAGGAAGACGGGAATGCGTCAGGGAATGTCTCCGCCGGCGAACCAACAAACCACCGCTGCCGTCAATAATCCTCAGCAATGTGCGATCGCTGACACTCCAGGAAAAGGAATGGAGGAGGACTCTGCATGTAAGTGAGTGACAAATGGTGCAAACAATACACAGTGAGAGAGACTAAATGCAGCCCTGATGTCGAACTGCTTTGCGTATCTATGACCTCACTACTTGCCAAGGGAGTTTGGCAATATTATTATAGCCGGTGTTGATGTTCCACCCAGCTTGTATAAATAGGAAAAAGCAAGCCTTTAGAAGCAAAGACAGTGCGAGGGAAAAACACAGGCAAAGGATGGAACAAAACTTCCAAACATCAAATACCAAAATATTTTTGGACACAATGAAATCCGTGACTAATATGAACCCTGCAAAACAACAAATCATCACACTGGACGACCAGCATAAATCAAATGTGCTGAATGACTTTTACCTGCGATTCGATTCTCAAAATTTCTCTCAGGAATGGGACAGTGTTCTGCAGTCCTAGCCAGCTACTGACACTACCTGTTACACTACCTTGCCTCCTAGCCTTTCTGCTCAAAAGCTATGCAGAAGAACTAACAATAGGTGTTTTTCGGCCAAAAGTACCAGGGACTTTTAAGTCCCCAGGCCTATTTTCAAGGAACTAAAAGGTCCCTTCAGCCCACTGTTGTGTGGGTTTCCACTGTGGTCTAAAGACCTGCAAAGATTAGGCAAATTAACCAGCTGATGTAGGCTGTAGGCCTGGCTACACAGCGATGCACAGGCATAATTATTTGTAACCACTATCCATGAGCAACATTTATAAATGATCAGATTTGACTGGAATATAATGAAAAACTATAGGCGTGCTTGACCATTAAAGCAGCTTTTTTGTGTGGGAGTATAATCAGTTGGAACAAAGGGATGTTTAACGAGCTTTAATTACCTGCTGTGATCAGCTGTTCCGCTTGTTTGGAGAGGAGGAGACCGACTTCGGCTCCATGTAGAAACTTCCTGGCTGATTAAAACTTAAAACAATAACTTCGGACCCAGTATTTAGCATAACTCCATCAGCTGTTCACTGTAAACACACCGCTGCAGCTGGCTGCTATTGTCCAGCTATAAATTTAATGCCGACATACAATTTCAGGCCGACATCGGTGAGACTTGTGTGGATAACAAACTGGATAAAACCATCAAGTTCTTCAAATAACTCCAATACAAAAATAAAATCGTGACAGTTTGGAAGGTTTTAAAACATTTACAGCGACAAGAGCTGCAGGACTCACGTCTGTGTCGCCTGAGTGTCGGAGGAACATGATGTTTAACGAGCTTAATTACCTGCTGTAATCAGTTGTTCCGCTTATTTTGGAGAGGAGGAGCCTGACTCCGGCTCTGTGTAAAAACTTCCTGACTGATGAAAACTTAAAACAACAACTTAAGACCCAGTATTTAACGTAAACACACCGCTGCACGCTGGCTGCTATCTCCAATATACGTATTTAATGCTAACCTCGATTGTAATGAAATGTTTTGAAAAATTTGTTGTCTATACTCATGAAGGATGTTGAGTCAAAGTTAGATGTGTACCAGTTTGCCTATAAGCAAGAACGCAGCAATGGGGCGGCTGTGGCTCAGGAGGTAGAGCAGGTTGCCTGTCAATTGGAAGGTCGGTGGTTCAATCCGCTACTCCAGGCTGCATGTTGAAGTGTCCTTGGACAAGATGCTAAACCCCGAATTGCCCCTGGTGGCTCTTCCACCAGTGTGGAATGTTAGTTTCTGTTTGAGCACTGTGTGTGAATGCAGATGTAGTGTAAAAGCGCTTTGAGTGGTCGAAAAGACTAGAAAGGCGCTATACAAATACGGAGCATTCACATTTACATTCACTGTTGACGCAATCCTTTGCATCTCGCAATTTATTTCTAAGCACCTTGAAAACATAGAAGCTTATGCTAGAATCTACAGTGCAAACTCGGGCTTTATAGAAGCTTAAAAACATGAATGTTAATACTATCTTGATTAAATGGTTTAATTCTTTTTTAACTGACAGGGCATAGCAAGTGAAGGTCAATGGGACGCTATCCTAGACCAAATACTGTAACACAGGAGTTCCACAGGGTTGTGTTGTATCACCAATACTCTTCCCATTGTACACCAATGACTGCAGGAATGTACACTCTAACAACTATATAATGAAATTTGCTGATGATACCACGATCCTTTTTGAGCCTTTTGTACAAGGATACAGACTCCTCTGTGTACCAAGACGAAACAGACACATTTGTTAAATGGTGTGACACCAACCATCTAATTTTCGTTCAAAGTTTTTTTCATTGAATGACAACTTTGCAAAAATAATTACTTTATGATGAAATATACATATTTTTCATACGTTTTAAACCCAAACATACCCCAAACATACCCCACCCATATCCCACCCTCCCACCCAATTGCAAACAAACCTGCATTAAGAATTCTTACAAGAGATGATATAAATCGCAGTCTAAATTATAATACATAAAGCTAAACGGGTTAAGAATAGAAGAAACTAAATACGCATCTTAAATAAAAAATAAAAATAAAATAAAAGAGGGGAAGGGGGTAGCTACTCTGATATTGTTGTAGTTGGTTTCTCAAAAAATATCAAGAAGGGGTGCCATATTTTGTAAAATTTATTTTCAGATCCCTGGGTGATGTAACGTATTTTCTCTAAATTCATACAAGACATAATGTCCCTAATCCAATGTGAGTGGGAAGGAGAAGCAGGATCTTTCCACCTAAGTAAGATAGCCCTGCGAGCCAATAATGAGGTAAAGGCCAGTACTTTCAGCTTAACTTTAGGAAAGCCAGAATTCGGAGCAATGCCAAAAATACCAGTAAAAGAGTTTGGCTCAATTTGGTGGTGAAGCACTTCAGAAATTGTTTGAAAGACTGATGTCCAGAACTCATTCAGGGTGGGACACGTCCAGTACATGTGAAATAGTGACGCGGGTGCGCCCTTACAGCTATCACAGGTCGGGTCCACATGAGGGAACATACGAGCTAGTTTGGTTTTAGATATGTGGATATGATGTACTACTTTAAATTGCACAAGAGCATGTCGGGCGCACAAGGAGGTAGAGTGTATCCAATCCAGGACTGAATCCCACATGTGATCACTGAATGTAGAGCCTAGGTCCTGCTCCCACATGGTTCTTATAGCTGCTAAAGAGGGGCTATGCAACTTTGAAATAAGGTTTTAAAAGACAAAAATTGTGCCTTTTAATTTGGGGTTAACAGAGAGAAACATGTCGACAGGATTGGTTGGGGGTTTATTGGGAATTGGGGGATTAACTTCTGCATATAATGCCTGATTTGTAGAAATCTGAAAAAAATTGTCTTTACGAGACCGAAGTTTTTTGTCAATTGACAAAAACTAGCAAATAGATCATTGATAAATAAATCGCCGAGGCATTTAAGCCTTTTTTATGCCAGATCTTAAATGCACCATCCACCATTGAGGGAGCAAACAAATGATTAGCTGCAATTGGGCTGAGAAGTGAAAAAGTCTGTAGTCCAAAATTCTTCCTAAATTGGGTCCAGATTCAAAGGGAGTGCTTAATCACGGGATTACCGTTGGGAATAGCAGGAGAGAGTGGGAGTGCGGCGTTCAAGAGGGCAGATAGAGACAATGGACTAATAGCGCTGGACTCCATTGTTACCCAGACTGGGGCTGAGTCGTCAAGGTGAAAATGCCCCCAATACACTAAGAACGAAGATTATCAGCCCAGTAATAGTATTGGAAATTAGGGAGGGCCATTCCACCTGTTTGTTTTGGTCTTCAAAGAAAAGCTTTCCGTAACCGAGGGCATTTACCATTCCAAATACAACCATCTAATTTTAAACATCCAAAAAACACAGGAGATGGTCTTCGACCCAAGGCAAGTTACCGACCATGAGCCAGTGGTCATAAACAACCAGTAAGTAACTCAGGTGTCCTCATACAAATATTTAGGTATCCACATTGACAGTCTTCTTTGCTGGAATACACATGTTGACAACCTGTGCAACAAATTGCAGCAGAGGTTTATTTTTTAAGGTGTCTAAGGTTGTACGGTGTGAGCAGTCAGATCATGATGATTTTCTACCATGCAATCTTAGAGAGTATCATCAGATATGGAATTACTGCATGGTTTGGCAACTTAACAGTTAAGCTGAAAACCAAGCTTGCCAACATGCACAAAACAGCCATGAAAATTATAGGGAGGAGAGACTAAGAGCCTATACAGAGCCAGTATGACCAGGCAGTTATGAAACAGGCTAGGAAAATTAAATGAGACCCTCAACATCCCCTCTTCCCTGAACACCAAACCCTGCCATCAGGAAGAAGACTCCGCGTACCAAAATGCAAATCCAATCGCCTAAAATTATCATTTGTGCCAGCCTCCATTTAGCTGCTGAACAATGTCAAGTAGAGCTGTGTGCAATAAATATGCGAGCACTTCAGCACTTTACTTGTGATCCCGGTGCAATAGGGCAACGTGCAATAAACAGCACCTTAGCACATGCACTTTACACAAACTTTAGTGCAATGGAGCAATGTGCAACAACCACACTAGCACTTTAATCCATGGAACTATGTTGTCAACAATGTTTTTCAATCTTTTTCTTCTGTGTTTATATTTCCCTCTTGTGAAGTACAACATGTCAATGTTTCTTGTTGATGTGTTTTGTGATGTGTGATGTCTTTTGTGATGTTTTTTATGAAGCACCACTGCACTGTGCCCAAGCAGAATTTCCCCCTGGGGACAATAAAGTTAACCCAACCTAACCTGTCATGAAATTGACTTGAGTATCACTTAACCCCTTAACATCGATTTTCGCAAATTCGCATCCCACTGCTTCCATTCAGACTGCAGCCGAGATAGAGTATGTATTCCCCCAATGCCTGTTTGTGCATATTCGATACATACCTAAGAACCTTTTGCAAGCACTGGTTTCTCATTTATGCCTGTTGTTGCTAATTTGCATCATACCTACATCATACCTAAATTTATATCTGTTCAATTTTGTATAGACAAATTAACAATCTCCACTTAATTTAGCATCCGCTTGAAGGCAAATGAAAACAAAGACATTTTCTTATTTATTTTCTTAATTAATTGTAAATAAATTCCGGCATCAAGGGGATTTTACTAAATCACACAAATTAACTTTATTAAAAATCACATTTTTTAAAACCCTACTTTTGTTTTTATCATAAGTAACCAGATAAGATGTGCAATTATATGTGCATATGCAGCCTCAGAGTGCACTCTGTCTAGTACTATGCTTGTGTGTATTAGTGGATGTTGTTTAGTCTCTCCAGGATTTCGTGTGACTTATTAGTGATTTTTCCTTTTCTAAAAAATTTTGATGAAAGTTGCAATGTTTTGGAAAAAGTAGGAATGACTTGAAAACCCCAAAGGTAGATGTGTGTTTTTTTAGCTTTAGAATAATAGTTCAATCATTAAACAGTCTCTCCAGGATTTTGCGGGCCTAACCCTTACCCTATAAACCAGCTTACCTTGGGCATTTCAGCTCTTGCAGTTGACCGGGAAGCAACAGCATGTGTCACAGTGATTTGTCTCATCTGACGTCCTCCATGTGTTTCTACCATTCTCTGCATATATTTTGTCAGCAGACACACACATTTTTAAAAAACAGTTTACCCCCGCTTTGGTAAAGAAGATCCGGATACTGTTTTTCACAGTCCTTTTTTCTTTTGTCGGCAAATGTGAGACTTTATTATAACACATGTATGCTGCACCTTGTAAACAAAGAAGTGAGTTTGCTGACATATGACAATGTTTTATGGGAAACAACGATAATAGGTCAAACTTGTGGAAAAGTTGCTGTGATTGGTCAAAATAGCAAGTGGCACTTGTCTCAATGACTGCCGCCCAGTAGCACCTCAATGATCACAAAGTGCTTAGAACAGCTGGTTGTGGCACATCTTAAATACTGTCTTCCCCCTACCCTGGACCCCCACCAATTTGCCTACCACATGAACAGGAGCATAGAAGATGCAGTCTCCATAGCACTGCACTCAGTCCTTTCACATTCTCCTGTCAGCATTTATTACTGTCATCCCCTCTAAGGTAATGACCAAACTCACAGATCTGGGCATGAGAGCTTCTATCTGCAGCTGGACTTTCTCATCAACAGGCCCCAACATATCCGGATAGACAAGAACTGCTCTTCCACCCTCACCCTAAACACTGGGGTACCACAAGGCTGTGTGATGAGTTCGTTGCTCTACTCCCTCTTCACCCACGACTGCAGATCTGGAAATCGTTCCATCTTCAGAACTGAAAACGATGAAACGTCTTCAAGTATCTTCAACCAAGTTCAGTTGCCATTGATTTTGACCTTCCTTGGATAACTGTGACCTAGATCACTGAGAACCTTCATACACATGGTTCCAACACCATTATCATATTTCTTGATGACACCACCGTGATTGGCCTTGTCAAGAACATCGGCCTACAGGAAGGAGGTGGATTGCCTGGCTGTGTGGTGCAACGTCAACAACCTGCGGCTCGACACCAAGAGGACTGAGGAGCTCATTGTGGACTGAATGCTGACACTCATAAGGTTCACCAGTGCCTCTTTCTCCTGAGGTAGAAAACCACCTCTCTTCAGACATCCTGTTGAACTTCTACCGCTGCACCATCGAGAGCATCTTAACCAACTGTATTACACTCTGGTATGGGAACTGCTCTGTCTTGGACAGAAAGGCGTTGCAGAAGATGCATCACTTCCAGCTATGGAGGACATCTCCAGGAAGCGTTGTCTCATGACTGTTTTCCCTCGCGCCCTCTGCGAGACGCTACAGGAGCCTACAGACTAAAACCACCAGCTTCAGGAACAGCTTTTTCCCTACAGCTTTCTCCCTGCTGAACTCTGCCCCCCCCACCCCCCCACCCCCACTGCCCCAATGCCCCACCCACCTGTGGAGAGGGGAATGTTTTGACCAGAGATAATACCGGGTATGGAGGATGACTGGACTTGATGTGAGGTGCAAACAAGAATTGCCTCAGTTTTGGAGCTGCTCAACTAGAGGAAGTTGTGTTTCATCCACACCATTATCTCCTCCAGACAGGCAGTGACTGTTGAAGACGATAATGATGTTGGTGAAGCTGCAGTGGGGTGTGGGTCAGATATCATGTACAGTTGTGTGTCATCAGCATAACAGTGAAATGAGACTCCATGGCGACTGATGACGTGGCCGAGAGGAGGATGTAAATATTGAAGAGGATGGGGCCAAGAACTGACCCCTGGAGCACTCCGCAGGTGACTGTGTGTTGCCGGGAACTTGCACTTCCAAGTGAAAGGTACTCTGTTCTGTCAGTGAGGTACGATATAAACCAGTTAAGAGCAGTATCAGCGAGTTTGGTGTAGCCGGTTGAGAAGTATGCCATGATCCACAGTGTCAAAAGCAGCAGACAGATCGAGGAGTATGAGGAGGGAAGGTGAGCCAGCATCAGCTGCCATTCGTAGGTTGTTTGTGACTCTAACCAGGGCTGTTTCTGTGCTGTGAGCAGAGTGGAAACCAGACTGGAATTTTTCTAAAAGGTTGTTATGTTTGAGATGGTCCTGGAGATGGGCGGCAACATCTTTTTCCAGTACTTTGGAGAGGAATGGGAGATTGGAAATGGGCCTGTAATTTGTAAGTGCATCTGGATCAAGGGTGGGTCTTTTTCAGAAGTGGTCTCATTATGGCAGTTTTAAGGGCAGATGGAACATTGCCAGACTGGAAGGAGTGGTTTATTACAGTGTTTCTGATGACGTTTGAGTAGAACTGTGACCATGCCTCTGTAAGTAACTTTGGGTAGTCCTTTTGGTGTTCAGTAGTTAGCATTTCCACATAAAATGCAATCAAACCAATAAATCAGCACCATCTATCTGTATTCCTCATATTGTTTAATATTTTTTGACTGATCACGTAAAATGCAGAGGAGTAATAAAAATGTAACACACTGAACTATGTGATCAGCTTTTCTCCTGGCTGGTCTGTGGACACGGTGGTTGTAATCCAGGCCAGCCAGCATGGTCCGAGCATATACTGGTGAGAAATACAGGATTATGGAAGACTCCAAATCTGCAGTTAGTGCACCGTAGAAATAAAACATACATTATTTTTTACTTGTGGATAAAATAAATAATGGCATCAGCACCAATTATAGTAAAAGGTTTTCACACAGTAGGTTTAGCTATATACAATGTCAATCTTTATAAGTAGCTTATATACCAGAAATGCAGGGACCTTTAGCCACCATTGTTTATGTACACTAATGTTGAAATGTCTTTCTTTTAACTACAAAAACACACAGCAACATCACCACATTTGTAAAATGTCTTGTTCAAAGATATAACAGAGAAACATACAGTCAAACAACTCTTGCAAACACACAAACAGATTAAATACAAGGTAAAGATAAGTGTAAACATAGTACAACATAAACCTAGGGGGTGAATAACTAAACTGGTGCAGTCTACACCTACATTGTCTTTCCTAATGTTAGCATTGGCAAACACAGCTCTCAGCTGCGCTGCTGTTTTCCAACTCAGCTGCAGCTACAGATAAATCATCTCTACTCTGGCTCGCTACACCAGCCTGCATTCGTAGCTACTGTTAGCTGTATGCTACGTAGGTAGCTACGTTGGCTAGAAATTAAAGTAACAAATTACCATCAAAATGAAAAAAGCCAGATTACCTGTCCAGCAGAAATAAAGCAACCACCGTGTAACTTTTCAGCCCCTTTTGGTACCAAAAGGTCAATCAGTTGTCACCATTGTTGAAAAGCCACGCAGATATTACCTCCGGTCTGATCGCCTCGCGTTGTCAGGTCTGAAAGAGCTGACTAGGTGCGCGCATGTGGTTGCCATGGTAGCGTGGGAGAGTGACAGTCACCCAGTCAATCATTGCATTTGGTGCGAATGGAGTGTGGAAGTGTATTTGTTTATTGCAGCCCTGAGAGGACTACAAACACCCGATTTTATACTCTCTTTTTCAGAGCACCTAAATTTTTAATATGTATTGGTGTATAAAGACATCCAAAGAAGGTTAAAGTCAAGGGCAACTGGACTTGGTTGAAGATACTAGAAGACATTTCGTCTCTCATCCAAATTACTTCTTCAGTTCTGACTGACTGGTAGGGAAACTAAGCTATTTAAAGTAGCTGTCTGTATATTAATTAAATAACAGCTTTCTGTCTTCTGCAGCTTGTCACTAAGTTATCCCCAGTAAAAAACACACGCTGGAAGCAGCAGGCTGACTCGTAGCTCCACTCCGCTCGGCCTGTTAGGCCCACCCTTAACCAATCACAATTTTAGAAACGAGACAGCCATCTACATAAACGAATCGGAGGCCTCTCTTAAAAAAACATCATAGTCCGTCACAACTCAGGGTCAGAGGTTACCCTCTTAAAGTGACAGAGCCTAATCTGACAACACCTATTTGCTGCTAAGCACCTTTTAACTCAAACCCAGGAGTGACATAATATCAGAATCAGCTTTATTTGCCAGGTAATTGTACACATACGAGGAATTTGACTCTGGATTGTACATTGCTCACGATGTGCTTACATATACAATAATACGATATTAAAATCAAAAGCAGGCTACAGTATAGAGAACACATATATACACACTATAAACAAAAACAATATAGACAGATTGAGACAATAGTGCAATGAGCAGAGTGCAAAGGATGCAGGAGTAAATTATTATTACCATTATTATTATCATTATTATGTACATGTTGGAGCTGGATGTGATATACAGGTACACATACATGAATACGTACACAGTGCTATAGAGCATAGTGCAAAGGATGCTGGAATAAATAAGTATTATGTGCATGTGTTATGTACTTGAGGTAGGTGGGTTTGGTAAACAGTATATACAATATGACAATATAACAATATGAACAGTTTGACCAGCACTGAGATAGAGAATGATGAATAAATAATAAGTGGTACCCAGTAAACAGGTGGCTGATTAGAGACAGAGGGGGAAGAGTAGGGGGGCTCCTCCTGAAGGCCACGGTCATCTCCACAGTTTTGAGCTTGTTAAGCTCCAGGTTGTTCTGGCCGCACCAGAGAGCCAGCTGATCGACCTCCAGTCTAAGGACTTGATCACCGTTGTGTCGTCAGCATACTTCAGGAGTTTGACAGATAGGTCTCCTAGTTGTTGGTGTAGAAAGAGAAGAGCAGTGGGGAGAGCACACACCTCTGGGGAGCGCCAGTGCTAATAGTCCGGGTGCTGGATTTGATGTTCCCCAGTCTCACCTGCTGATTCCTGTCAGTCAGGAAGTTTGTTATCCAATGACAGGTGGAGGCTGGCACAGTGAGCTGGGTGAGTTTGCTGCTGAGGATGTCCAGGATGATGGTGTTGAATGCGAAGCTGAAGTCCACGAACAGGATCCTTACATATGTCCCTGAAGCATCGTGGTGACCTGTTATTCCTGTAGGCACACTGCGGGGGGTCCAACAAGGGGCCTGTAATGTCCTTCAGGTGGGCCAACACCAGTCTTTCAAAGGACTTCATGACTACAGATATCAGGGCAACAGGACTGTAGTCATTTAGTCTAGAGATGGATGGTTTTTTGGTAACCAGGAAAATTGTGGAACTTCACACAGCTCCAGTGATCTGTTGAAGATCTGTGTGAAGATGGTCTGCACAGATTTTCCGGCAGGATGGAGACACACTGTCAGGGCCCGGAGCCTTCCAGATCTTCTGCCTTTGGAAGAGGTGGCTCACGTACTCTTCCCAGATCTTGAGTGCAGATGAGGGGTCAGACAGGGGGGTGGCAGTGTGTCAGAGGGGGAAGGTGACTGTTTGAAGATGGTGTTGGAGTGGGGGAGAGGTGTGACTGTGGGGTTTTCAAACCTACAATAAAAGCCATTCAGCTCGTCTGCCAGTTGTACCAGCAGTGTTGGGGGATGGTCTCCTGTTGTTGGTGAGTGTCCACAGGCCTCTCCACACTGACGCAGGATTGTTGGCTGCAAAGCTGTTATTTATTTTTTCGGCGTAGCTCCTCTTTGCAGCTTTAATCTCCTTAGTCAGAGTTTTCCTGGCCTGGTTGTACAGGACTCTGGTCCCACTTCTGAAGGCCGCCTCCATTTTGCATAATTACAGCGCAATACTAATTTCAGACCATTCTGTTTTCATGTCTCCATATACACAAGACCATGAGAAGTTCCAATCTGTTTCTCTTATTACTGCACCTCCCTTTTTAAAATCTCTAAAAATCATTTTGACGTAAGAATGTTGAAACGTGTTAAAATAGTGTTAAAGTTTTTCATGCACTTTTTAACAGGTAATACGTAATGCAAGCTGCTGTGCTGCTGAAGCAGTCTGTAAACTGTGGTAAATTTTTCCACAGGCATGAATGGCCATTTTTCTTTGGACCTTTGGTCTGATTTGCCTATGTCAATTATGCATAGTAGGTGTGAAAATGAAGAATGGTAAATCATTTTTCTGTGATAGAAAACAGTCATTGTCAGAGGTAGGGACTTTCAGAGGGATGCCAAAGACTTTATAAAGGGTTTGTATGTTTGAACTATAAAGATTCTTTTTAAGATTTTTTTTAAGATTTACATCTTTATGTTACAGGTTTTTTTTACAATTGGTATGATGAATTTCTCAGTTCAGAATTCACTTTTTCAAAACTCTTCACGCAGTCAGCAAATCAAAAGTTAATGCAGACTAAACTATTGCTTTGACACTGTTAAAAAAACTTACAGGAAAGCTGAAATACACAATATACAGTAGCACTGCAACTTACCTATTCTCATTTCAAAAAAGTCCGGCAATACTGTATATGCAACAATGCTTCAAATTTGTAATAAATGGTCTGTACTTGTATAGGAGTAGTCTTGAGACCACTCAGAGGGTTTTTCCACTACATCACATTCACCCCATTCACACACATTCATATAATGAGGCAGATACTAAGGTTAAGGAACCTGTTCCATCAGAAACAGAAATAAACGTTCATTCAGAATTTCGGCAATTTTGGGTTCGGTATGTTGCCCAAGGATACTTCAACATGCAGGCTAAGAGAGCTGGGTGTCGAACCACTGACCTTCTGATAGGAAGGTCATTACCACAGAGGTCAGGGCGATGGGTCTGTAGTCATTTTGTCCTATGATCCTTGTGTTTTGGGGGACAGGAATTATGGTGGAGGATTAGAAGCAAGCTCTGCATGTCTCCAGAGAGGTGCCAAAAGCAGCGTTTCGACCAAAAGCGATGGACAGGCATCATTATTTAGTAACCACTATCCATGAGCTTTTTTGTCTGGGAGTATAATGAAGAGACACATAATAAAGTTTGTTACAAATTTACTCCAGCAGAGAAGAAAGAAACACAAACATAAAATCGCGACAGTTTGGAAGGTTGTTCAAACATTTCCAGCCGACAAGAGCTGCAAATCAGCTGCAGCACTCACGTGTGTCTCTGCCTGAGCGTCGGAGGAACGGGACTTTTAACGTGCCGTATTACCTGTTGTAATCAGCTGCTCCGTTTGTTTTGGAAAGGAGGAGAATGACTTTAGCTCTGTGCAGAAACCTTCTGACTGATGAAAACAACAACAACTCCGGACCCTGTATTTAGCGTAACTCCATTAGCTGTTAGCTGTAAACACACCGCTGCACGCTTGCTGCTGTTTCCAAGCATTTAATGACAATGTAGCCTACGATCCGACATCGGTTAGACTTGTGTGGCTATTTGACTGTTTGATTGTGATTTATTGGTTTGCAAACAAATGTGGAAAAGAGGAGCAGTAGTAGAAAAACTGCCAACATGCTCAATTGAAACCCTCCCAAAGTTCCGGTATTTTGGCTAAAGATGTTCGTGAGGGGGAGGAGGAGCCAATGGACTGGGGTTGATAGGTAAACTCACGGGGGATGGTGTCAGGACTGTCCCATTGTCTCTTAAAGTGACAGTAAAACTGTTCAACTCGTTTACCAAGCGAGAGTTGTTTATGGAGTAGGGGGCTATAGGTTTATAGTTTCTGATGTTTCTTTGAGCCCTTTCTGACAGAAGCAGAGCCGTTGGTAGAGAACATGTGTTGTAGACTCTCTGAGTAGAGTCTTTCAGCTTCTCTCACCGCCTTGCTAAACCTGTACTTTGACTCCTTACACCTGGCCCTGTCTCCACTCCTAAACACCTTTCCTTTTCCAACCTTACCTGTCTGAGTTTAGCTGTGAACCAGGGTTTGTTATTATTATAACTCACTCTAGTGGGTACGCAACAGTCCTCACAGAAGCTGATGTAGACTGTCACAGCCTCCAAGACTGTTTGTAGTGGTCCTGAAAACATCCCAGTCAGTGCAGTCCAAACACACCTGAAGATATCATCACCACAGGTTTACTAGAGCTTTAATTTCTGTCTGTATGCAGGAATCAGGTGGACTATGACATGGTCAGAGTTAGAGCTGACTGATATGGGATTATAAAGTCCGATACTGATTTTGATATTTGAGGATTTAAAATCCGATCCAATGTATCGGCCGATACTCTTTTTTTATTCTTTTTAAGAAATGAATAACATAAACAAAGATTATCCCTCTATGCAGGATAAGCGGCTGACAGTGGATGGATAGATGGATGTATTGTGGGGGCCAGCAAAACAAACTATAAAAAATACCCATATAGTACCACTACAAAAAATAATAATAGTACCATATATCATCTCTCAGGTCATTGCTATCATAATATTAATAAACAGGGCTCTCCTACATTGTAATAGTCATACATCGGCTGTTATAAAACACAGATGCAGATATATCTGCAAGTAGCTTATATCGGCCAGTAATATCTGTAAAATGATAAATCGGTCCGACTCTAGTCAGTGTCCAGGTGCAGTGTGGAGATTGCGTGATAGGCACTGCTTACTGTAGTGTAGCAGTGATCCAGAGTATTCTCTCTGGTCAGACATTTAATAAACTTAACGTATTTGGGGAGTACCTGGCTGAGATTTCCTTTGTTAAAGTCCCAAGGACAATAACAAGAGAGTCCTGGTTTGTCCGCTCTATACACAGTATCTGGTCAGCAAGCATGCGCTGTGCGCCTTACAGTTCGGCCTGGGGTGGAATGTAAACACCGACCAGAATGAACAAAGCTAACTCACGCGGGGAGTAGAAAGTTTTGCAGTTTATGAATAAATATTCCAGATCAGGAGAAAAGTGCTGGTGAATCACTGTCACATCGTTACACCAGCAGCTGTTGATGTTACAACAGATACCTCCACTTTTCTTTTTGCCGGAGAGTTCTGTGGCACAATCTGCTTAGAAGTTCCTGTATTGATCCACACAGCTACGTCTCAGGGAAGCATAAAACGGAAGATGAAGAAAAGTCTTTCCCCACCAGTATCTGAAGTTCATCCAGTTTGTTGCTCAGTGAGTGAATGTTGGAGAGAAACATTCCTGGAAGCAGTGCCCCAGCATGTTCACCTCTCCTCCTGCGCTTCACTGCATGAACAAAGGTCGGAGCACTTTTGACCAGAATGTCCAATAATTCCACTGATTATGCAAGAAAAGTTAAATATAAATTGTTTTGCTGATAGTCACAAGTTCTTCTCTGGTTAGAGAGATCCAGGTATCACAGCAGAAAACTGAGTTTACAAACAAAAACAAGATAAAACTACAGTCTTCTGATGAGCTGTCGGCACCCTCAACAGTGTATGAATGTGTGAATATGACGTACTTCGAAAGTGCTTTGAGTGGACGGGAGACTAAAAAAGGCGCTGTAAGTACAGGCCATTAACCATTTACCGTGTTATCTACTACAACAATGTGAAATTGGGCGATTTTTGGCTGAAAAGGAACAACTGATGCAAGAACTGTCACATCCTGTCTGGCTGAATGCACTAAACATCAGCCTACATGGGCAAGACACAGTGGTGAGCCAGCTAAATGCACCCATCCATGCCTTCAGAAGCAAGCTTCAACATTTTGAAAGACACTTGTCACAGATAGAGCCAAGCACCTCACATTTCCCTGCGCTGCGTGTGGTGAGGGTCAGGATTTTGCTACTCTCGAAAAGGACGCTGCTTTTCTCCCGTCCCTACTCCAAGGACCCTGATAATGCCCCTGATCAGCTGCAGATGGAGCTCATTGTATTGCAGTGCGAAGATGAGCTGCATGGCCAATCAACAGCTCTCACTTTTACCAACAGCTGGATAAGACAGGTTGCCAGAAATGCAAGCATTTGCATAGAAAATGCTGAGTTTGTTCGGCTCTACATAGTTCTGCGAGTAGATATTCTCTGTTATGAACTTGAACAAGAACCACTTGAGGTCCAGACTAACCGATCTACACCTACACCATATCAACCACTGCTCTCAAACCAAACCTAGTGTGCTGTTATCCAGACATCAGTATCACCCCTCACATTAGTGTCAGTAAGTTATCTGTCTCTTGGTCATCAAAGTCATAAACTGCAGTTTCTGATTGAGTAAAAGTAACCTTAATTTCTGAGCTTTGTGGAACATTTAAGAATTCCTAACTGCTTGTTCCTTGTGTTATCTGATTCTTATGTGATATGAAAGAAATGCTGAATTTTGTTGCGAGACCTGTTGACACGATTAGCTTATATTAGACTACATTGTTAATTAACCCCTGGTTTAAGGTAAGTGTGTTAAATTTTTCAATTTTCAATATTATTTACATAGCGCCAAATCACAACAACAGTTATCTCACAGCACTTTTCATAAAAGAGCAGGTCTAGATCGTACTCTGTAATGTTATTTTTTTCAATTCCCACCAAGAGCAAGCACTAGGCGACACAGGCAAGGAAAAACTTCCTTTTAAGAGGCAGAAACGTCAAGCAGAACCATGGCTAAAGGTGGGCGGCCATCTGCCTCGACCGGTTGGGGGTGAGAGAGAGAGAGAGAGATAGCCATAAAGAGGGAGAGAGGGATGGAGGGGTAGGGGGGAGCAGCCTACACAATATACACACAGAAGTACAGACAGTAAAGGTAGTGTTGGTACAGACTGAATGAATAATGGTACAGATATTTTTAGTAATGTTAAAGAGGTGGTATTATGCTTTTTGGCTTTTCCCCTCTCCTTTATTGAGTTATATCTCTTTTTTGTGCATGTAACAGGTTTGCAAAGTAAAAAGCCCAAAGTCCAGCCCAGAGGGAGTTCCCATCTCCCACAGAAAACTCTGCTCTGAACCGCTTGAAAACAGCTCGTTTGTAGTCCAGCCCTTCACTTCCTTTACTTGTGACGTCACAATGAAAACGCGTCATAAAGCTTGCCAAGCGGCTAGCGGGGTCAGGCACGCCCTCAAACCAAGCTAGTCTGAGCGGAGGCCCTTTGGCTCGACTCGCCTTTGTTTGGGTTTCCTTTGTAGAAATGTTGTACCCATACCTGCTTCCAGGTACTTTTTTTTGTATCACCTCACCTCCATCGAGGTTCCAAGCAAGCTGAGGGATACCAAAATGTAACATAAAAACACGACAGACTGCTGATTGGTCAGAGAAAATTGTCACTATTCACTGCATCATCATTGCGTGCACCAGAAAGTTTTACAGTTTTTGTATGAAATTTCATCACTAAATCCACTTCTGAGATGTTTTGAGGTGACAAATCAGCTTTGTAGATTGACAGTTTTACGAGAAGTAATGGCGGCACAAAAATGTGCTTGAATATTTTCTCACTTGAGGAGCTCCACAAGTGGCTGCGGGGGAAGCCTGTGCCAACCCGCGGGAGGAGCGTGAGGCCGGCCAGCCGCCCGCTCACAGAGCCCTCTGCTCCCGCCGTCACACAGACCGCTGCAGCAACAACGGCAGAGGAAAACACAGCTGGAAGGTTTTCATACCGCTTATCTGTGTTTACATCCTGAGTAATATTGAAATGTTTTAACCGTAGATATATTTTAAGAGCTGGTGTGTGTGTCGCATTGAAAATTACATCGCGGCAGCTACGTAAGCTACATTCTATCTCTGGGTACTGTCTGCAATGGAAAACGGAGCAGGGCCAAGTAGAGTCGAGTCTACAGTTCACACAGTAACAGTTCAACGTTTAGTCCTAATGGTAAGATGTGGAACAATGATGTTGTGTGGTTGTGGACTGGTAGTAACTTCTACCATCTGCTAGGTTACGGTCGCAGTCTTTAGCAGCTTTGATTTGGATCAAACTACCTTGTTTCTTACGACCCGCCCTTCTCTGCTTCTGATTGGCTAGAAGTCCTTACCTGGGAACTGCTCATGTGCAACTCCCAACAAAGATTTTGTACAAGTAACATTCATCACTCTGTAGCTCAAGAGTGGAGCGTACAACACACAGGGTGAAAAGAGGAGCTGCAGCAATGTGCAGTATGAGAAAAATATGGTGTTTTTTGAAAATTAAACCATGTAAACCTGTTCTGGTTTTTGAACCTTCGGGATGTGAACCTGAAAATGAGCATAATACCACCTCTTTAATGATAACATTGTTAGTGATAAAAATCGTAATGTTAATGATAATAATAACAATAGCAATCACGATATGACTAGTAATAATAATTGTAGCAGAGGTGTCGAGCAGGAACACGGGGGCAGCAGGTGACTCGCAACCATGGATCCAGACTGTGAAAGCATACCTCATATTCTCAGAACTCAACACACAAATCCAAAAAACACTCAAAAGGCAAAACTCAATGAATCTACTGCAAAATGAAACTCTGCATTTAAAACAATGTTCATTCTTCTTAAAATGGCGTTTTGTGTTCATGACACCCACACCACCATATGACATTTCAAAGAACCGGTTGAAAACTGATGTGCTCAATGTAAAATCTAATATTACTACACATACAGACCAAAAGCATAGGTGGTCAATGATCCAGTTGCAGACCAGGGGTGCGTTTCCCGTACAATCACGGAAGGTAGCATTGAACTATGTCGGTATGATGCATAGTTAAACTAACAAACATCTAAAGTACGACTGTTTCCAAAACTGTCGTACCTTGTTGGAACCACCGTGGTTTGAACTAACTTAGTTTGAACCAACATAGTTCGAACTACCATGTTTCCAGGTGTGTTCGTCTGACTTTTTACACAGTAAACGTTGTCATATTCTGCCTAAATATGTTAGTTGTGACTGATATTAAGTGACATTTTTATACTAACTTATTATTTAGGCTTATAGTCGTACCAGCAATAAAAAGAAAATCAACAATAGTATTAATGAAATCAACAATATAAATAATATATAACCTAATCATTTTATTTAGCCTACATATAGTCTTAGAAGAAAAAATGTATTACTATGAGCGATTACAAGACATTTAGTAAAATAGGTTTAATCTTCAAGTATCTTCGTGTCAACACTTCAACACTAATATGAATCCCTTGGCCACAACTGAGAATTTTCCCATCCATCCTTCTTCCTATATATATTCCTAATATTTCATTGGCATTAAAGGAACCGCTCTAAGCTGGTTTAAGTCCTATTTATCAGATTGATTTCAGTTTGTACATCTTAACGATGAGTCCTCCATGCACGCCAAAGTTACTCATGGAGTTCCTCAAGGATCTGTCCTTGGACCAATCCTCTTCACTTTATATATGCTTCCTTTAGGCAATATTATCAGGAAACATTCCATAAGCTTTCATTGTTATGCAGATGATACTCAGTTATATCTATCGATCAAGCCAGATGAAACTCATCAGTTAGCTAAACTTCAAATGTGCCTTCAGGATGTTAAAACCTGGATGAGCTGTAATTTTCTTATGTTAAACTCTGATAAAACTAAAGTTATTGCTCTGGGGCCTAAGCACCTCCGTGACGCATTATCTAAAGATATAGTTTCCCTGGATGGCATCGCCTTGGCCTCCAGCACCACTGTGAGGAATCTTGGAGTTATCTTTGATCAGGACATGTCGTTTAAGTCCCACATTAAGCAAATTTCAAGGACCGCCTTTTTTCACCTACGTAATATTGCGAAAATCAGGAACATCCTGTCTAAAAATGATGCAGAAAAACTAGTCCATGCATTTGTTACTTCTAGGCTGGATTACTGCAATTCCTTATTATCAGGCTGCTCGAAAAAGTCCATTAAGACTCTTCAGCTGATCCAGAATGCTGCAGCACGTGTTCTGACAGGAAC
>NC_060163.1:302344-319327 GCF_021292245.1 Micropterus dolomieu | reverse complement strand
TCTCTCTCTCTCTCTCACCCCAACCGGTCGAGGCAGATGGCCGCCCACCCTGAGCCATGGTTCTGCTCGAGGTTTCTGCCTCTTAAAAGGAAGTTTTTCCTTGTCTCTGTCGCCTAGTGCTTGCTCTTGGTGGGAACTGTTGGGCTTCTGTAAATATCATCACAGAGTACGGTCTAGACCTGCTCTTTTATGAAAAGCGCTGTGAGATAACTGTTGTTGTGATTTGGCGCTATATAAATAAAATTGAATTGAATTGAATTGAATTCCTCAGAGGCCTGGAAAAGTATCCTACATTAAGGTAATATTAAACGTTGTGTCTTTACATTCTCCATTTTGTCCTTTAACCTTTGTACTGGGTGACTAATATTAACAGATGAGTAATCTATGAGAAAAGGATTATCTAACATTCCCTGCTTAGGACACATTATGCCATTATGACACATTGCATTTTCTGCTATCTGTGATGTAGTCACAGTGAACTAAGCTTCTAACCACAGGTCAGGAGCTGTAGTTCAAACTATGCAACTTAACCACAGTTGGTGCGAACGTTCGTCAGAACTATGGTTTCGGGGAACATCTGCGTCTCTTAACGATTGTTCGTAACATGTAAGTTACCCACTTAGTTACCTCCATAGTTTGAACTAGGGTTTTGGAAAACAATTGTGTCGAAACTGCATAGTTCCAACCAAGAATGTTGCTACTAGTTAGCAACGATGCTTTTGGGAAACACACCCCAGAGCAGCAACTTACAGTGTCCCACAGAGGAGGCTGCTCAGGAAGTAGAGCGGGCTGTCCACTGATCATAAGGTTGGTGCTTAGTGTAGGTGTGTCTGAATGTTAGTTCATTTCTGATGAGCAGTTCGCACCAGTTGCATGGCAGCCTCTGCCATCTGTATTATGAATGAGTGCTAATGGGCATGGGCATAGATTTCATCTAACAGTTGGGGGGGACAATAGACATAAAATTTCTCAAGAGCAATTTTTGAAGGGGACACAAATAATACAGCAAAAATAAAGCAATAGTTGTTTAAATACAACTTGGGTTCATAGGTTCACCACGTGGTCATATTATCCTAATTAACTTGCATCCTCTACATAGTATTTTAAGTTTCTTCTGGGACAGAGGACATTTGTTACATAGATATTTAACAGCACAACATCATAATGCTCAAAACCCAACACAACGGTAGATTTACGGTATTAGCCTAATATCAGTTCACACACAGGCTCATCGGTGTGTTAGCTATAGTAAGAGATGCACAAATTATATTTTTCCTGGCTGATTCCAATAATTGATTTTAGAAAGGTCTGACCTGATTTTGGCCAATTCAGATTTTATTTTCTTTCTAAGAACTAAAATGACAGCATACACAAGCATTTTTGACTAGACTAAAAAGGTGCTATATAAGTACAGTTCATTTACCATTTTTCATTTATTTTTTATTTTTTTATTTATTTTGTTTTATTTTTTTTTTTTTTAGTTGTCAAATTGGACTTTTTATGTATTTTTTTTATTTTATTTTTTTTATTTTTTTTTTTTTTAAACCTGTCCTGCCCAGCAGCCTGGTATAGAGTATGATGACCTGGATACCATATTGTGCCAGACAGATTTTACTTTAACAAGAGAGTATTAATATACTCCTCTGTCTGTTTTATTATTTATTTAATTATGTATTGATTTGTCACCGGGCCGGACAGGAGGGCAGACACGGGGATGAGGGGCACAAACAGACAGCACAGAGAAAGGACAAGACCTGTAAGAGAAGGGGGATGGAAGGTGCGGACAACAGGGAATAGGAGAGGGAAACACCAATTGCAGAAAGTAATGAAAACTGCAATAGAACAGAGAGGGGGGCTTGGGGAGGAGAAAAACAACAAACAAACAAAAACAAACAATAAAAATAATAATAATAGTAAAAGACAACCAGCCGAACAGCAGCAATAAACAGCTGACATAGTAAGACAACTAAGAGAAAAATGAAAACAAGAAACAGTCCAGCACACTAAATAAGCAACACAGCACAGCAACAAGAGCTGGAATAATAATTAATTTAAATAAGTAACTGAAAGAAAAGCATCAGGAATAATTCTACCAGGGATAACCTAAATTTGTTTGTGTGTTGTATGTGTGCGTGTGGGTGAATGTGTCTGTATGTGTGTGCACATAAGCCTGTTAAAGAATGTAGTTGTTAGTGAGAGTGGGACGCCACGACTGTGCCACACCTACCCCAGCAACAGGCAGGCAAGAACCCCAGTAGCCAATAGGGGTGGGAGAAAGAAAAAAAATATATCAATCAAAAAAACAAAGACTCCCAGATGCACCGCGATGCTAACGCAGAAGACCCCGACCCAAATGCCAGTTGACAACGTAATGCCGACGGAACGCAAGAAGCTTAACCCGCGGAAGAGCAGCGCCCGAACCGACCGCGGCGCACACACAACATGGACCAGTGCTCCCCCCCCACCCAGCACCCCACCGCCGCGCAGCGAACAACCAAAATGCCCAAATGCCACGCAATCATCAACACCAATGCACAAGGGACGAGCCCAACGCGCACACTGCGCGAGCACGGCGACACCCAATGCCCAGCAGCCCCCCTGCGAATCCCGCATGTGAGGTCGGGCAAACGAGAGAGAACAAGCGGAACAACACGACAGCGAAAGCCAGCAGAGAGAAACACCAGCAGCAAATCCCAGCCCGGCAGCAAACGCGTCGCACAGGTCATCGTGCACCCGCCAATAAAAGTCCGCCGTCCCCCCAACCGCCGGAAAAGACTAAGGCCGCCGGTGCCAGCCGACATCCCCCATGCCCAGCACGCCCCCCGGCCACCGTGCAACACCAGCCAAACCAGCAACGAGGCAAAATCAACTAGCTCAGCTGCATGCCACCACCAACCCACCCACCCGTCAAGGGCCGAGAACTTCAGGCACAAACCCAGAACAAACCGGAGCACAGCCCTGCCCCACACCCACACTGCACATCCCGAAAACTAACTATATACCTCAGTATCCAGAGGGGTCCAACAACTGGCCGACAGAGAAATGGGGAAGCACGGATCCGAGGCCAACGAAGCAAAACAGGGACGCAAACTGGTCCCTCCAAGCCAACAAGGAAATGCCTCCCCCGGACTCAACCCGTGCAGAGACCCCCACCCCCATAAGCCAGGGCACCCTGCGACCCCCCAAAGCACAAAGGACCCCAGACCGCATGTCCCGGGGGAAGCTGTATCCGGGAAAAGCCGTGCCAGGAAGCTCCCTGCCGCCAGGGAGCAATAACGCGGGAGAAGGCATCCAGCCCAGCCAGAGGCATCCCTCCCCAGAGTGCAGGCAGTGCCAGCAGCCCCCGAGGCCGATCTCATCCCTGGACGGGGGCCACGCCCTCCCAGTCAAGCACCCCCAAGGAGGAGCACCAAAACCTACCCCGACAACACCGGCAATGCGCCCCAGAGACTCCCGAATGCCTCTACTGTGAGAGAGCTGGCAGGGGGAAGCAGCGGGAGCCCCACCCCTGCCGAAGAGGGCCCAGGCGAGGAGAGGAGACCACGGGCCCCCAGGCCCAGGGACACACCACCCGCCCAGAAATGAGCAAAAGCCACAAGCCCGAGTCCCCAGATCCCTAGGTCAAGAGCGGGCCCCCACGCCAGGGGAGCCCCGACCCCCCCGACCCACCCCAGATCAGGCAAGGCCGTCACCAACCCCACAGCACCCCCGATGCCCGGGCTCCAGGGGCAGGACACGAGGCCAATGAGAATCTCCCCCAATCAGAATCTCCCCCAATCGTTTTCCATTTATGATGACAATGTACCTGGGCATCTCTTTGGGAGTACAGCGCTCTTCTACTTGTCAGAAGTTGAGTGGTACAAAGCCCGGCTCCTCCAGTCTGCATGTCGAAGTGTCCTTGTGCAAGACACTTAACCTCAAATGGCTGTGCCATTGGTGTGTGAATGAGTTAATTTCCACTTCTGGTGGGCAGTTTGCAGTTTGGTCTAGCTCTTCCTCCTACTCATTCTCTCAGTCGTCTCGCTAGGCATCTCTCTCCTACAGTATGTTGGCATCCGTGCTCCAAAACAGAGCTCACCTGTGGCCCTTTCATTGCTAAAGCTCTGATTGCTAACTGAACAATTTTGCAACATTTGTTTGCGTATGTGCGGAGTCAAAGGCAAGAAAGTCAAAGAAATGTTTTCATGTTTTGAATGGTACTGTTTTCCATGTGAGATTTTATTAATGAATGTGTGCATGCATTTTAGTAGAATTAGTTCAGACAGTTGGTATGTGATCAGTGTTAGTGTACATACAATTGAGAAAAACTAACAATTTAACTGAAAAATGTAAACTTTATCTTTGGTGTAAAAGTTTTCAGAGTGGGTGGGGACTGGGAGCCTCAGTGTTTTTAAAATCATGCTTGTGTATTATTTATTTGCAATTTGTTTCTTCCAACTGTGCTTGCTTATATATTCTGCACATCAGAATATCATGTTGGGTGCATAATTTATAGATGCCACTACAAAAGACATGAATGCCCAGAATCCAGAGAACTAATCTACGTTGTACCATTTTAGCAGGGATTGCACACAGTCCTGAATCCTGACGCACGTGTGTGTGTGTGTGTGTGTGTGCGTGTGCGTGTGCATGTGCATGTGTTTTATGTGCTTATATCCAGTGGAGACTAACCTGAATGCACACCAACCAAAGGGGACTCAAGTCTCCCCGGGGGACAAAAAGGGTCCCCATATGTTTTTTGACGGTGAAGACATGGTTTTGGGGTTCAGGTTACAATTAGTCTAAGGTTAGGGGTAGGGTTGGGGTTAAGTTTAGGCATTTAGGTTTGATGGTTAAGATTAGGGTAAGAGGCTAGGGAATGCATTGGGTTCATGCAACAAGCATGTGTGTGTAGGTGTGTGTGTGTTTGTGTTTGCGTGTGCGTGATTGTGAAGGCCTTGCTGAACCAGCTCACATTACATCACATCACCATGCCAACCCGTGCCTGTAAGAGTGACCCTTGTGTGTGTTTGTGTGTATATGCATAATGAAGGATGGCCATAGACTGAAACTACCACTCCAAAAAATACAGGCCATCTGCTTTGTGTCCCTGCTGCCAAACACTGAGCTGAACCTCCACACAGTGCCTCTCTTACTGTCTCTGCCAGCTCAGCTCTCTCCATCAGTCTTTTATCCCATGAACATATCCTGTTGTTCCATCCTACCTATCCCTGCATCCTTTTGTTTTGCTTTATCCTGTCCAGTTCTTCAGAAGTAAACACATTTGAATTTGCTCAAGTTGCAGGTGTGATCGATCTTTTTAATTTTGACCAAAATTAAGACTCATTACTTTTGTCTAAATCAGTAGAATATCTTCATTTAGGACATGTTCTTTCATTTGTTTAAACACAATCAATCCATCACTTTTCTTAGTGTCAGAATGATCTTTCATGTCCTATATTTGATGAGAAGTGCCCTGTGAGTTACTGTATTTATTTAGAAAAACTTCACCATCATATCTTTAAAACAGAAACATTTATTATCTGTAAGGCACAAGAGTGGAAATCTTCTCATCTTTGTTGTCCGTGAAACAATCTAAAAAAGTCCTGAGCTAAGAGTCAAGATGCTGCTAATGTGTGTTTCCTTTTAGAAAAGTAATTAATTTGAGGGACAGATCTTGTCTTATTTTATACATTTTAGTGAATATAGTGAAGTACAAAACATGGCAACTTCCAAATCCACATCAGTCACACCCTAATTTCCAATGTTTCCGTTAAGGTTTCTTTTTGTGGATCTGGTGGTCCACAAACCCCATGTACAGGCCCAAACTAATAATTTATGTATTCTACGAGTAAGTACTGTATGTTTATCCAAAGTCCAATATATTTTATTCTCTGTCCATTGTTTTTTACACCGTTGTACTGGGTGACATGTTATAATATGTCTTAATATGCAGCTGAAAATAGTCCCCAACAATTGCAGATGTTCCTCCTGTTTGCATAATGTTTGTCAAAACTACAGCTGTTTTAAAAAAATACTGAGTATTTATAAAAAGAAAAATATGTTTGAGAGTCATTTTTAGAGATTAACACATTTTTGATTTCAGTCTTTTCAGGGATTTGTAGACAATAAGCATAGCATAATGGTAGCCATATCTTTTAAATGTTTAGGAGTGATTTTATTGCATAAAAATAAAAACATTAATGTAGCAACATATTGTACTTCTCTCCTCTCTGTGTTTGAATGTCTCTCTCTTAGTGACAGGGTTTCCATACCACAGTACAGCAGCAGCCATGACTTATAGAGGGGCCCATTTGAGAGGGAGGGGCCGAGCTGTTTACAACACATTCCGCACTGCACCTCCTCCTCCACCTATCCCTGCCTATGGAGCGTGAGTGGCTGCTAACACACACACACACACACATACACACACACACACACACACACATACACACACACACACACACACACATACACACACACACACACACAAAACTGAAACAAACACACATAATCAAATAAACACTGAATGACAGATCTCCAACACTGAAAACACGTTACTGCACAAATCGAGTTCACAGTGTTACTCAAACACAAAAGCTGAAACACTCACACACAAACCTATACATACACACATGTAGTAACAGGAGAAGGGTGAGTGAAAAACAAAAAGGCCATCTTGTAATAGTACAGAAAATTGCTCTTTGATTCCAGAATGGCCAAATTAGTCTCTTTTTTTCTAATATGTCGTTTTTTAATTCAGCTGTGAATGGATTGTTATAACCTGTCCTGCACACTCCAGTGTGCCTGCTTCTGAGAAAGCAAAAGACCAAGTGAATGGGCATAAATGGAGAGAGAAAAAGAGAATAACTGTCTGAGAGCGCATTTTAGGGTTGAAAGACAAAAGATTACTGGACGAATGGCACAGTTAACCACATGGAACAACTCAATTAGTCATTTATTGTATAGTGGTAATGCAAATAAATTTTCTTTGATCAAGCTTTTAGCAGTTTAGCAGGAACTGTCGAGTGATTGACAGGTTTGAGCCCAAATGTGTGTGTGCATGCAAATGTTTATTTCACACTTACAGAACTTAAGGCACACACGAAATGGTGCAGAGAAAAGTCCAAGCAAGGCTGAATCCATACAGCGCAAAAACCATACAGTCCATGACGTTAAGGTAAATCCAGAACAGCAAACAGGGAGACTGAACACAAGACGTCAGCAACTAAACACAAGACAAGAAAAAAATAGGAAGCAGCCAAGCAGTCAAGCTCAAAACACAGAACAGATCAAGCAGACTTACTAGCTGAATAACACAGGCAAACTCCAAACATTATAGGGAAACAGACCAAAATAAGCATCAACACAAACTCAAAACCTACAGACACACTCAGACCAGGATTGTGACATAGTTTTACACAACAAAAAACTAAAACTGCTCATAATGTTTTATTTTGAAAAATAAAGAATAAATACATCATTGAAAGAGAATACATTGTGCTGCTTGGTTTGGATGTGAAGTAGCTTCAAACTGAGTGAAATGTAGCACTGATGTGCGCTAATTATGAGTTTGGTATGACCATTAGTGAAAATGTATGATGCATCCAGGTTACTCAAGGGTTGATGTCTGGATATGATGTAAATTTCATCACTGGCTCTTGTCCACAAACATCCACATAGATCCACATCTATGTGGACAGTCGTACACCACCCAAAATGCATTTATTTGTGTCTTTATTTATGCTCGCTCAAGAAAGCATTGTGAAGGTGGTATATGAGCTACAAGCATGCACAGAGGCTTTATTTGCTGAAATATAGTCTGGGGCAGTATTTTCCGAAACACCAGGCAGCAGTACAGACAAAAGCCACATTTTGTTACAAAAAAGGCTAATGAAGTTATTTGGAAGCCTTGTTTTTCAACCACTGTGCCATGCTCATAAAAGATAGTCAGGTGTGCCATTGGAAATTATCCAATTCTACTTAGCTGATCCAGAAAAATTAATCTTAAATTGTACCAAATATTTATACAGATCTCATTGAGCATGGTAACACTATTGGTGGTAGGCAAAGTCAATGTTTGACTGTTTAAATATGGGTAGATCATTTGACCAAGTGACAACATTAACAACAAAGATGGATTAATATTCAAAGAGGAAAAATATAGACCCTGGACTTGATCCTGACCCCAGATGAAGAGTTCACTGGTATGGCAGCCGAGAGGATCCAAGAGTGGACACAAGGCGGGTTAGGTTCAAACTTAGATAGATTTATTGACAGTGTGCTGGGGGCGGAGAGCAGGCAGACTGATGAAATCAGAGCTCAAAACCCTCAGGACAGGACTGGCAAGCAGCATCTTCACACTCGGAGCTGGGATCTGAGTAGAAGCAAAAAACACAGGCAGTCAGTACAAGCTCACAAACTGGATCAAAGAAACTCTTACAATCTAGAAACTAGATCTGGGCCTTAGCGCTTGTTACCACTGTGGGTTAACGGACGATCTGACGCTGACTGGAAGTTGAGTTGGGGTTTTATTTCTCTGGTTGCTCTGTGCCCTCTAACCAATGGCGCCACTCTTCAAGAGCTAGCTTGACCGCTAGTAGCTCTCTGTTGCCCACATCATAATTTCTCGGCCGGACTTAAGCAAAGAGAGAAAAAGTCACAAGGGTGCATTTTCCAATCTAGATTGGAATGGCCCCCACCCCACTGTCTGATGCATCTACTTCCATAATAAACTGCTTAGCAGGATCTGGATTGGCTAGAACGGGGGCGGATGTGAGTCTTGAGTTTGGAAAAGACTACTTGTGCCTCAGGGGTCCAGGAATAAGTGTTCTTAACCGAGGTAAGCTGTGTGAGTTGAGCTGCTACCTTGCTGTAGTCCCTAATGAAATGCCTGTAGAAATGGGCCCTCAGCGCATTTTCTTCAGGTTTGCCTTCATCTGCCCGCTCTCAATGATGTAGCCCAGGAAACTTACGGATTTGAAGTGGAACTTACATTTTTCAGCTTTAACTAAGAGCCTCTTGCAGAGGCAGAGGATATTTGTTTTTGATGGTTATGTTGTTGAGACATTGCACAAAAAAGAACCCAGCTCCAAAAGGGGAAGAGGATGGATGTATCAGGCTTGCTTTTAGAGAGTCACTGATATAGTTCTCCGTCGCCTCTCTCTCATGGTGGGAAATGCTGTAAAGTCTGGCAGGATGTGGTGCGCCAGGGAGCAGTTTATTTTTGCAGTCGTAGGGCCTATGTGGTGGAAGAGACACAGCTAGATCCTCTTTTCAGATCATGATACTCAGATGGGACATTGGACAGATCAGGGGATTCTGGGCTGAGTGGGGTAATGGCTCCCTCTGCAGGAGAATCAGAATCAGAAGGAGATTTATTGCCAATTAGTGTTTTACACATATGAGGAATTTGCTTTGGTGATAAGGTACTACACGTAGACAAACATACAGTTGACATAAATAAATGTAGAAATAGGGGATGCTCTCATGATGGTTGCTGGACAAAACTAACTCAGTGGGGACAGTGTTGTGGGTGAAATAGGACCATCCAAGGCCCTGGCTGTACTGGGTTCTGAGAGCAGTTCTGTGGAAAAACCTTCCTGAGCAGTCCAAAAAGTTCCCCTCAGCACTAGAGTCCACTAAGATTATGACAGGCAGGGGTAAGTGTGGGGTGCACAAGGTGGCTGGGAGTCACTCACCAGAATTCCTTAGGCGGAGGCGCTCTGCTGGAGACAGGCGAGCCCGGCCCAACGACATGGGTTCACGTTCTGAACTAGCAGCTGGTGGCCGTGCAGGGACTTAAACCTCGTGGTGAACAGGAGTGAAGGCTAGCGGATGGCGAGAGAGAGAGGTGGTTATAGACTAGGTACTTCGTTCCATGCGTCGCTCACACAGGCAGTTGTCAAAGCGTATAGCCAATGAAAGCAGAGAATTTAGGTTTGAGGGGTCATCTCTAGAAGCCAACTCGCATAATCCTCTCATTTATGCCCTTCCGGTAGACCTCTCTCAGGGCGGCCAATACAGTCCAGCTGGTGTCAGCGGCCAGTGTTCCGAACTCTACCGAGTAGTTGTCGACACTCCTAGACCCCTGCTGCAGGTCTAGCAGGCGACTAGCAGCGTCACCACAGTGATCTGGTTGATCAAAAACCTCCTGTATCATGGCGTCAAACTCCCCCAAAGTCATGGCAGAAAATGGGGAACTCACATTCACAGCCTCAGCCCAGGTCAGCGCTCTCCCTCTTAATAATACTAAAATGTTACGTACCTTTGATTGGTCCAATGAAAAGGTTTGCGGGTGCTGGGTGAATACCATGGCGCACTGCGTTAGAAAACTAGGGCACCTGGTGAACTTGTAGGTTTATGTTTGAAATGGGAACCCTCTTGTAGAGAGGTGGAGACAATAGGTGGGACAATCACTTCTGATACTGTACTTACTGTAAATTCTCTGGGTGAAAACCCTGAGTTGGAGTTGTCTGAATTAGCTTAGGTATGGTGATGGCACTGTGGATAAGACATATGCCTCTAGTGTGGGAGACCCTGGTTCAGTTCTCACTACGACATCCACCAATGGTGTCCCACAGCAAGACACTTAACACCTAGTTGCTCCAGAGGCGTGTGACCTCTGACATATATAGCAAAAATTGCTTTGGATAAAAACATCAGCTAAATTACTAATTATTTAGTTAGCTTGTAATAATTGATTAGAGCTATCTCTCAAGACTTAAACCCGCTTACATAAACACCAACTGAATCTCCTACACATTACATTTTAGTTGATGTGAACTACCGACACAATGTCAGGACAGACAGGAAATTCATTTGGTACTTGTATTTCTTTAGTTACAAGATTCTTACCTAAAACATTTCCCTTTCATTTAATTTTACTTCAATGCTGAAAAAAATGCTTAATGTTTGATATCTCTGTCAACAGTGTGGTCTACCAGGATGGCTTTTATGGGGCAGAAATATATGTAAGTCAAAATCTAGTTATTCACTATTTTCAATCAAGAAACTAATGTGGTACTGAGTGTCTTGAGCATTTGATCTAATGCTTTCCCTTACCTGTACCTTTACCTAAAGTTAATTGTTGTATTTGCACCATTTTGGTGACGGTCTTGAGTTCCTAATTTGAGCTGATATTGCATTCCTCTGTCTCTGCTCAGGGAGGGTATGCAGCTTACAGATATGCCCAACCAGCTGGTAATGCTGCAGCTGCATACAGTGACAGGTATGTTGGTTTCCTTTACCCTTCTGAGGATCACTTAAAGGTACTCTGTTTCATTGTCAGTAGTTATGAATGTATTCACATTGAACATTTCTCAAAACACATTGGATACCATACCTGCCTTAAAACCTCACCAGAGATGTGCAAAGGCATTTTTATGGACGGTGGCTCAGTTCCTTCTTAACTCTAAAGAAGTGAATCCGACACTCAATGTGATGATGTCTTGTAGATCAATCATGGAACAATTGCACTTTTTTACAATTGCAGGAACAGAAGCGGCTTCATATTATTGTTTTCTTTGTGTGAAACAAAATAAACTACAATATTCTCTTCAAAACTATTTTCCACTCACTGGTGAACAGACATGTATAGAAATATAATAATTAAATTATAATATAATTAAATTAAATTATTAAATTATAAATTATTAATTATTATTAAATTAAAAAAATTAAATATAATTAAAGAATGTGTAAAAGAGATTGAAATTTAATCAATCCAAAACAAATGTGCTTCACAGAATAACATAAGGAGCTTACATACCTGTGTGAAACACAATAAAGACAGATCCAACAGCTCCAGAGCCAGAAACACCTAGAGAAAGTGATAGGAGAGGGACGAATTACAAGACAACGGGAAAGAGAAGAAGTCGAGTTAGTAACATGCACTAATGGGATAAGAATGCATACAGATGGAGAGGGAGAAGAGGAGAGAGGAACTCAGTGCATCATAGGAAGTCTCCCGGCAGTGTAGGCCTATAGCAGCATAACTAAGGAATGGTTCAGCACTCATCGGTGCAAATATGATCTCTTTTCCTGCTTCTTGTCAGTACACATGCTACAGCACTCTGGATCAGCTGGAGAGTGTAAAGAGACTTATTTGACCAGCCCAATAATAAAGAATTGCAGTAACCCAGCCTAAAAGTAAACCTGTTTAGTTTACCATTGACTGTAAGTCAGGTAGTGTAATGTCACCTTAAAACCATTTGGATATTAGCAACAGCTCTGGATGGTCATATGCAGAGTAGAAATCACTAAAGGTCTAGGCTACTTTTTGCTAATCAGGGGCATCCAGCTCACCAACCCTGGAAACTCCTGAAAAACATAAAATTGTTGATCTAAAATAAATAAAGAATTAACAACTGTGTGGCTTGTTACTTGTCTAGAATGTTTTCATAAACACATATCGGTGAACTATTTTTGTAATTTAAGATAAAAAGATAAAAGTTTCCAAACAATCCAGTTTTAAATCCAGGAGCAGACAGCCCAGAATGAAAGCATTTGTCTAATAAGGTGCAGCAAGGAAGTGTTTGTGTTTGCCTGTAATCATGGAAGAGAAACTGATAACTGCATCAATGCTGGGAAGCAGCCCAGCCCCTCATGTCCAAAAACGCCCCTGTGGATTGGTGATCCTGCATGACTGGTATCATGAAGCTGGTTATCAACTGGCTCAGCTTACTCCTTTCTAGTCTGAGCAAGGGCATGTTAATGTGATAGATTTCATAGGCGTTCATAGTATGAAACAGTGATACCTGTTGATATTACAGTACAATAAGAAGAAGTAGAAACAATAGGAATGATATCCAAATACTGGTGGAAAGACTCTAAATTAATGAATAAGCCTTTTTAAATATGGTCTGCAATTTAAACATTTTCACCATGTTCCATAGTGGAGAATACAGTAAATGTATTATTTCCTATAGTGACATTTTGGTGCAAACAGGAAAAGTACAGACAATCAAAAAATAAAGAAATGCCTTATAAAATGTCTCAACGGAATCTGCTGATCTGATCCTCTGAGGTTGACCCACTCTGGAGCAGGTTAGTCCTGCAGTACAGGTTACGATGGTGATTCCCTCCAGTTAACAGTGAGCCAGCTTTATTATACCAGAAACTTGAGTTAATTCCCAAGAAAACTGTCTAGGCCACTAATCTTGCTTTGTGGTACAGGCACCAGGAGCAGATGTTGTTGTACTATATACAGCCCAAAATCTCCACGGAGGCTCACCTGGACAGATGAGGACCAGAACTAAAGACAATTTACCATCCTACCATAGTGCTGTGGAACAATATGTGTACACAAACTAAAGGACAGCAAAGGCAGGTGATTTGAGCCACTCCATCTATTAATTGTCATTCCCTTTGGCACTCCCTCTCACCACCTACCTGTGATCCCCCTGCTGCTCTTCTCCCTGTGCAGCTACCCTCAGCCCTCTGGGAGCCTGCAGTCTGTTAGTGAGTGAGTAAGTCCACAAGATCAATGGTAGCCATCCTATATGGAGGAGAGGCTGCTACTCATACCCCTGAGAACTGCTGTGTGCTTTGTACTGTGGAGATCTGGGCTGCTGGTCCACAGTCTTATGGGTGTTCTCTGCTGCGCCTCCAGTATTTGTGTCCTTGTGTATGTGACATAAATAAATTGTTAAAGTGTGTGTGTGTGTGTGTGTGTGTGTGTGTGTGTGTGTGTGTGTGTGCGTGTGTGTGTGTGTATGTGTGTGCGCGCGCATGTGTATGTGTGTGCGCGCGCATGTGTATGTGTGTGCGCGCTCATGTGTGTGAGTGTTGCACGCACGTGATACTACTGTTGTCTAGTTGTGTGTGTATTAAGGTGCTTGGGGAGCTAATCTGAGGAAGATTGGGCAAGTCAGGGTTGATAAGAACCAGCCACAGCAGGAGCCTGTAGGCCTACTGATAATGGAAGATTTATCAGAGGCAAGCAGCGAGGGGCATGCTTGGGAGAATTATGAACAGAACAGAGGAGCAGGTGAAGGGGCACGTCTCTCTCCATGAGACTTTTTTCCTTCCTATTTCTTTTTCACACACCTTTTCTCTTTCTCAGTTATTATTATTTGTTCTATCTTTGGCTGATGGCTAGTATATCCCCCTCCACTCCCTCTTCCCATTTCATCTTTTAGACTATTGTCGGATAAGAAAGGTCTTATACAGAGTGGATGGGCTGGGGATTGAGAAATTATATGTGTCTTAGAGTACACACACACACAGACATACACACACCAGACTACCACTAAACTACCGCTATCTACACTTGAGACCAGGTAAAAGGAAGCAAATAGATTACTATTGACCATTAAATTCACCTTGTCTGTCTTCCATCATTTCTCAAACAGCACTAGCTCTGAAACAACCCTTAAGCAACGATCAGACAGAACGCGTTTTTGCAGTGAGAGGCGTCTTTTTCCTGAGGTTCTGTATAGGCAGTAAGTGTTTTGTGAGCTGCTAAGGCACCCTGGTTGCCTGGTGTTTCAGATGAGCACTCGAGTTGAATAAACTCCAGCTCAGAGCAGAAAAGCACCTGATGTCATTGATGTTTTTCCCCCATTGTCCAATCAGATGGCTGATTCTGGATGCTGGCGCTATATGAATTTCCCCAGCATGATTTGAACAGAAAACTGTAGGTCTGGAATCAAATTAGTGCGGTGCTTGAGATTTTGGGTAAGTTGTTTTCATTCATTTAAAATTCATTTAAGTAATAGTTAACTAGTAGCATACTTTTAGAAACATGATCATTGTAACGTTTAGCTAGTTACAAAGTAAAAAGTCTCATATCAGCTGTCAGAACATCAGTCTGCTGTTAGAGAAAGAGTAGACTGAGCCTAAAGCCAAAATATAACATTGATGTTAAAACAAACAAAATTTTACCCAAGCAAATGCTCAGCCACTCGGCAAGACCAACAGACACCCCGTAGTAAGAGGCTATATATATGATGCCAGGTCCGACAATTGACTGCAGATTTTGAAACTGTCCCCTGCTCATCCTAAAATAAGCCATAAACTGACCATTATCCAGACAAAGCTCCAGGACCAGCTGGTGGTAACGTTATTCCCAGTGATTCCTCCTCTTTCTGAGGGTACCATGTACATGTACGGTAATGTGCAAAAGCTTTGTGTGCAAAAGGCAGGTGTGTAAAATATGCCGTAAGAAAATAAGAATGCTTTCAAAAAATATGTTAATAATAATAATAATATTTATCAATTTACAAAGTATATTAAGTGAGTCAACAGAAGAAAAATCTAAATAACATCAATATTTGTTGTGACCACCCTTTGTCTTCAAAACAGCATAGATTCTTCTAGGTACACTTGCACAAAGTCAGGTATTTTGTAAACATATTGCCAGGTGTGTGTTTAAACAACTATACCAGACAGGTGCAAAAGATCACCCAGTCAATATGTAGGTTGAAACATGATTATTAACTGAAACAGAAACAGCTTTGTAGGAGGAATACAACTGGGTGAGGAACAGCCAAACTCAGCTAACAAGGTGATGCTGCTGAAGAGATTTTACTGTCAAAAGTCATACACCATGGCAAGACTGGGCACAGCAAAGACACAAGGTAGTTACACTGCATCAGCAAGGTCTCTCCCCGGCAGACATTTCAAGGCAGACAGGGGTTTCCAGATGTGCTGTCTCCCTTTTGAAGAAACACAATGAAACGGGCAATGCTGAGGACCATAGACGCAGTGGTCGGCCAAAGAACCCGCTGCAGATGAATGATGTCCAGTAGTGCCATCATCTCAGAACTGACAGAAGACAGTGGGACCCTGTTACATGCATCTACTGTCTGGAGAAGTCTGGTCAGAAGTGGCCTTCATGGAAGACTTGTGGCCAAAAAGCCTCCAACATGGAAACAAGGTCAAGCAACTTAAATAAGATGAAAACACAGAAACTGAGTTTTGTGAAACATTTGGCTAAAGCAGAAGACAGCTGGTGATTAGGTCAGAATGAATGGTCTCCTCAATGCTGAGAAGAACAGGCAGATACGTATTTATCCTGCAATGCCATCAGGGAGGCATCTGATCGCCTGGGCCTCCAGCACCACTGTGAGGAATCTTGGAGTTATTTTTGATCAGGACATGTCCTGCAAATTTCAAGGACCGCATTTTTTCACCTACGTAATATTGCGAAAATCAGGAACATCCTGTCTAAAAATGATGCAGAAAAACTAGTCCATGCATTTGTTACTTCTAGGCTGGATTACTGCAATTCCTTATTATCAGGCTGCTCGAAAAAGTCCATTAAGACTCTCAGAATGCTGCAGCTCGTGTTCTGACAGGAACCAGGAAAAGAGATCACATTTCTCCTGTTTTAGCGTCTCTGCATTGGCTTCCAGTAAAATCCAGAATAGAATTTAAAATCATTCTTCTTACCGACAAAGCTCTTAATGGTCAGGAACCATCTTATCTTAAAGAGCTCATAGTACTTTACTACCCCACCAGAACACTGCGCTCCTAGAATGCAGGGTTACTTGTGGTTCCTAGAGTCTCCAAAAGTAGACTAGGAGCCAGAGCGTTCAGCTATCAAGCTCCTCTCCTGTGGAACCAGGTTCCAGTTTGGGTTCAGGAGGCAGACACCATCTCCACATTTAAGAGTAGGCTTAAGACTTTCCTCTTTGATAAAGCTTATAGTTAGGGCTGGCTCAGGTGAGTCTTGAACCACCCCTTAGTTATGCTGCTATAGGCCTAGACTGCCGGGGGATTTCCTATGATGTACTGACCATTATTGCATGTTACTAACACAACTTCTCCCCTTTCCGGTGGTCTTGTGCTTTCTCGTCCCTCTCCTCTCTCCTCCTATCACTTCCTGCAGGTGTTTCTGGCTCTGGAGCTGTGGAGTCTGGATCTGTGGCTGCGGGTCACCTGCTGTCCCTGTGTTCCTGCTCGACACCCTCTGCTACAACAACTATTGTTACTAGTCCTATTGTTATTATTGTTATTATAATCATTAACATTACGATTGTTATCATTAACACTACTATA
>NC_060163.1:276142-302244 GCF_021292245.1 Micropterus dolomieu | reverse complement strand
TACCTACAAAGCTCTTAATGGTCAGGCACCATCTTATCTTAAAGAGCTCATAGTACCTTACTACCCCACCAGAGCACTGCGCTCCCAGAATGCAGGGTTACTTGTGGTTCCTAGAGTCTCCAAAAGTAGACTAGGAGCCAGAGCGTTCAGCTATCAAGCTCCTCTCCTGTGGAACCAGGTTCCAGTTTGGGTTCAGGAGGCAGACACCATCTCCACATTTAAGAGTAGGCTTAAGACTTTCCTCTTTGATAAAGCTTATAGTTAGGGCTGGCTCAGGTGAGTCCTGAACCATCCCTTAGTTATGCTGCTATTGGCCTAGACTGCCGGGGGATTTCCCATGATGCACTGAGCTCCTCTCTCCTCTACTTTCTCTCCCTCTGTATGCAACCTCATCCCATTATTGCATGTTACTAACACAACTTCTCCCCTTTCCGGTAGTCTTGTGCTTTCTCGTCCCTCTCCTCTCTCCTCCTATCACTTCCTGCAGGTGTTTCTGGCTCTGGAGCTGTGGAGTCTGGATCTGTGGTTGCGAGTCACCTGCTGCTCCCGTGTTCCTGCTCGACACTCTTTGCTATAATTATTATTACTAGTCATATTGTGATTATTATTATTATTATCAATTAACATTACTATAAATATCTGTATCATTGTTCATTCAGTCTGTACCACTCCCTCCTTCTCTTGCCCCCTCTCTCTCTCTCTCTCTCTCTCTCTCTCTCTCTCTCTCTCTCTCTCTCTCTCTCTCTCACTCCCTCACCCCAACCGGTCGAGGCAGATGGCCGCCCACCCTGAGCCATGGTTCTGCTTAAGGTTTCTGGCTCTTAAAAGGAAGTTTTTCCTTGCTTCTTTCGCCTTGTGCTTGCTCTTGGTGGGAATTGTTTTTTTCTGTAAATAACATCACAGAGTTTGGTCTAAAACTGCTCTTTTATTAAAAGTGCTATGAGATAATTGTTTTTGTCATTTGGCACTATATTCATTAAAATTTAATTGAGCTGAATAGACCAAAGACCCAAAACATACAGCCAAAGTCATGAAGAATTATCTTCAGCGTAACAAAGAACAAGGAACAAGGGAAGTGATGGTATGGCCCCCACAGAGCCCTGATCTCAACATCATCCAGTCTGTCTGGAATTACATTAAGTGACAGAAGCAACTGAGGCTGCCTAAATCCACAGAAGGACTGTGAGGAGTTCTCCAAGATGTTTGGTTCAACCTACCTGCCCCACAAACTATGTGCAAGTGTACCTAGAAGAACTGATGCTGTTTGAATGCAAAAGGTGGTCACACCAAATATTGATTTGATTTAGATTTTTCTTCTGTTCACTCACTTTGCATTTTGTTAATTGATAAATAAAATCTATTAACATGTCTGGTTTGTCCACGTTTGCACAGTGCTGAAACACTGTTTTCCTGTGCCCAGTGTACTGTTTGAGAGCAGCTTATTACCCTCAGTCACAAGGAGGGCAAGTGCCCCCCACCTTTCTATTTATATATATATATATATATATATATATATACACACATATTTAACCAAAATTGTACAAATCTTATTAGTTAAATTAGTACACAGCAAAATAAGGTTTCCTTGCAACAATTTAAAAAATTGCACCGTATTGCTTTTTGTTTTTCACAGCACGCTCTGTCTGATCAGGCCCCTAAAGCCATCATAGTGCCTGGATTATCTTTACAAAAGGGCATTCATCTTGAAATGAACACACAGATACAAAAGACAATAGTCTAACCTATGGATACATAAATTACATGACATTCATATTCATGTAGGTTTTCATCAGTTCTACGTAGTTAGTGGCCCTACAGAGGAACAGTTTATCGGTATTTCATTGCCATGTTTTGTTATAGTTAGACATGACATATATTGTAATGACTCAGAATGTCATCAAATAGCTTGTCAGTGGTACTATTCTACTGTTCTAGGTTTTTATCTGTATAAGCTAATAGCAGTTTCTGTTGGCACTTCAAGCATGGAAACAGACAACAATCACTGGATTACTATTGATATTGAAGAAAACGTCTGATTTCTGAGCTCATTTATGGACATATATTTGTGTTTATTTAGTAAATATCATTTACCATTTTAAAAAAAAATAGTGAGTCACACTGATTACAGCAACTTGTGTGTCAGATTGGACTGAAACTAATACACAAAAAAGTAGTGATTAATCATTGAGGAAAGTAATTATTTTCTGTAGCCCTAAACACTATCCTTACTTCCTTCATTACTTCTTTAGCTCTCCCTCTGTAACAGGTAGTCTAACACATAGTAGTGCAGCCTCTTATCTTTGCCCTCCAGACCAATGTTGGCTTCCCTTTACTTTTAGAGGAGAATAAAAAACAAGACAGGAAGAGAGGAACATAAATAAAGCAGTCTGGTGGCATCAGAGAAAGAAGGATGGAGGGGTGGAATGAAAAAGGAGAGAGATGTTGAGGAAGGGGATTAGTTTCAAACCAGTGCTGGTAAAAAGACTGGCAATAAGCTTCAAGAGTCGGACAGAAAGAGATACTAGGGGAGATGACAGTAAGGCGAGAAAGAGGTGAAGAGGAAGACAACATGGGGGAAGGAATGGGACACATCAGAGAAATCCTGTCCTTCGCTTTACCTTCCTACTCTGTGTCCCCTGATTCAACGTCTGTCTTCTCATTTTTTTTCTCTTTACAAACCTATATTTCCTTTTTTTTCCCTATGACTTCGCTCTCAGTTTTCAAATTCTTTCTCATTTTTCTCTTTATTCATAATCTTCTGTCTCCCTTCAGCCATCTACTACTCTTATCATTCTGCCCATTTATTTTCTTACCTTTCTCTCTCTTTTTCCTCTCTGGCTGATGTTACTTTTATTGCAATCCTTCCCCATCATCCAGAAGATAAAACACTCGTCCCCTTTTTCTCATCAATTGAACGAGGTAAAACAAATCATTGCAATCACACACTCTCACCTTTACAACGTACATTTATAGGCAGACATCGATTGCATTTTCATCCCATATGCCTGTCCTTAGCGTGAGTGAGAAAGGGAAATGATTATAGATCTCTCCTCTGGACCCTAGTTAAAATCGACGACCCAATGCATAATGTCTAATGGATACTCATTTTGGTTAGTTGGCATTCCCTATCCATTATCAAGTCTATTCAATCAAAGCCAATATGTACATGGTTTATGTCTGGTGGTTAGAGTTTTTAATACAAGAATCCATATAGTTTTATATCTGATTGTCAAGTCTGATTGTGAATCCAGTGAGTCATAAAAAAAAATTTCATTCAAAGCTGCAGAGCTGGCCTTACCTGTTAGAAATTCCTTGCAGGTGGTAAATACAAGAGAATGTTAAGTTTACACACATATGGAAAGTAGATAAATTAAAATGTAGAATTTTAAGTTTTAAATAAATTGTTCAAATAAATACTGATAGCATTCTTACTTTAGTTTGGGATGTAATCACTCCAACCAGAACCATACCTAGAACTTTATGTGTCTAAATAAATGACCACAAACTAATTGACATGCAAATCTGAGGCAGATAGTATTCTAGAATGTGAATACTGAATGCTTTCTGGGCAAACTATAATAATGTGTATTCTTGCTGTTTGCTACTGTGTGTACCTGAAGGGAACTTAAAGGTAACAAGATACACAAACAATTCAATGATAGTGGGAGTAGCAGGGGTTCAATAGCAGCCCAAAGCTCAAATCTGCCCTAGGGTCCCCTAGCAAGTTAATCCAGCCCTGTCTTGATGTTGTAGCCGAATGGACCAAGAGACTATCCAGTGGATGCAAATGATTGCTTAAGTAGTATTTTTTTGAGTTTCTAACTCATCTCCTTATCTGAGTTAGGATTGATCTAAATCCTAGTGTTGTGCTCAGTTCCCTGGAGAGATACTGTCCTGATATACCTGATAAATGCAGGCCCTGATATTTGCGGTGTATCCAGCTACATTTTTGTTAACATCTTTGAGAAGTTATTGTCATAGTAAATACTGTTTCTGCCTGTTTTCTGTTTTATAGTTATGGCAGAGTCTATGCAACAGCAGACCCCTACCACCATACGATTGGTCCTGCAGCCACATACAGCGTGGGCACTATGGTGAGTGTGTCTCCTATTTCTTAGCTGTTGACTGTCTGAATATTGTGTCAGACTGCATGTGCACAATACTGTATCTATCGTGATTAAATGGAGCAGCATCCTCACACTGTACCCAGACACATAAATGTTTCATTTTACAGAACATCAATTTTACAACAGAAAATGTCAACTAACCTATTCATATGAACTACTAAACCAACTTAACTACTAACTGTAAATAAAAATAAAATAAATAATTTGCTGACATACTTTATTAATAGTTTATTCAACAAATGAGCTAAAGGTTCCTATGAGTTGTGTTTCCCTTTGAGAGATTTTAATGTTTAATGTGAATCTTTGCCACTTCAGTAAATGAAAAAGGGACATTGCCTTATTCTCAAACTCCCCAATCAATTTCATTGGCCTGAAGCTACTTGCTTGAAATCCAGACTGAGAATTCCTTCCACAGGAAACAGTCTCTTCAAGTTTTGCAAAGGGAGATAGTCGAATGGTTAATGTTTGTTTTTAGCTAGCTTTGCAGCTAACATCAAAGATGAAAAAAAATCTTTAAAAAGAAAGAAACTGAGCATCACAGAAGATGTGGGAGAAAGAGAAAGTACAATTTGTTTTCTTTCGTGGGTGTGGGTAGGGACTTCCTCCAAAGATTAACGACCATCTAGTACATGCTTCAACGTGCCATGGGAAATTAAAGTAGAAAGAGAGAATGATAGACCAGAAATGAAGGAAAAGTAGGAGAAGGAGAGGGATAATTAAAGTTATTGGTAGCAAACCAAACTTGGATTCCAGACAGATGAAGCTCGATGCTGAGTACTTGTAATGGAAATTGAAAGCCCCCACCCGCCTCAAACACCCCCCTTCCTCCCCTAGTGCAGCTGCTAGCTAAAAGCCTTCATTAATTACGACCATTATTTCCTCTTCATTTACTTAATTAAAACAGTGGCCTTTGTTTTCCTTCTTATTACTCTACACTTTCTTCTCTTTTTTCTTTAAATTAGTCCTCCCTTTTCCCCATCCTTCCATATTCAATATAAAAAAAACTCAGATAATCTCAAACTCATGCCTTACATTCTGACTGAAACAAAACTTAGTAAGACCAAACTTGTCACATTTATGTTATAATGATGAGACTGATAAATATAAAATTATGGGTTGGATAAGTGAATACCCAAAATGTCTCCAGATGAGCAAAAGTTTAAATGCTAATGAATCCATTCATTGTGCTTTGTGTGGTTCTTGTCCCAAATTCTATTTTCTACATAAATAGAAAAGATGATTTTTGATTAGTGTTTCTTTCAAGCCCTGTGAGTTTAGACCAAACTCCTCTGTGTGGTTGTATAGAGGATGGCAGACATCTGGATGCAGGCTTTATGGGCAGGACTAGGTAACCAATTCACTGATTTGGTGAGGGGTTTTTTGTTGTTGAAGCCCTCTGCATTGCCTTTGTGCAACAAATTGGCCTTGTTGAAATGAATGAGGTGGCTGTCTATTTTCACGCAGTACTAATGTCTGTCTGAACCTACCCACTATCCTACAAATTTCATCCATATTGGACAATTCACTCCTCATTATTTATGTCCAGTGCTAACATTCACTATCAGTCCAGGAAGCAGTGTGTCCTTTATGTAGGAAGTAAGGCTGTAGTAGAAAGTAAGGCTGTGAAGCTTGGCTGGTGAATAGAGTGTAGCATGTCAGACTTTCTTGCAGGAGACCAGAGGTGATGTCCCATCACAGACCTTCAAATATAATGTTTGTATTTTTATAATCTATGATCTAAGGGTGGGCAATACAGCCTTAAAATAATATCACAATATTTCAGGGTATTTCTGTGATTATGATGTTCTTTACCATGTGACAAAATACTGGGGAAAAAAGTTTGTTGTTACACTTCTTGCACTTCTTGCATATTATTGTGGTTTGTTGTACATCTGCTCTTTTGTAACCAAACCACTTCCACACTACTAAATTTGTTCCCATTTTTAAAACTAACTCCAGCAATGTTAATTTTACTTTCAGCTATGCTCGTTGTTGCTGTGCATAACAGTATGAAATTATTACATCAACAAGTTGGAATATTGCCATTATCACGACATGAGTTTTTTTTTGCCAAATTAAATTTTTTACCAAAATTATCGTGAACAATATATTATGAAATGCCCTACCATGATCTTTGCTTAACCTTAACCAAGTCTTTTTGTTAACTAGTCAGAACAATACCTTAACCATAGTTTATTTGCTATAAACATAATCTATCCCTGAACCTAAGAATATTATTACAATAACAGAACCAAAGTTGCATTGTAAGTAATGTAGGTGCCAGGCTTATACAATATCTCTGGTTTTGCTTAATCGATTTTATTCTAATCAATACTGTAGAAAAAAGTAGACATTGGGCGTGAAACAATTTTGGAACAGAATGTAAGAATTGTCCAATATTGACCTTCTTATCTGGTGATAAGGGGCTAGTCTGAACAGAGCCTCAGTACCTGTAACATGGAGAGCAATACAGATCCAGTTTTCCCTCAGTCTCTATTCAGCTACACTGGAGAAATTAGAATTAGGAAACCATCTTGTTTTGTTTTGAATACAATTTCTTAATGCCAACTAGTAGTTTTGGGATAGTTAAGTTGTCATCCAAAGATTATCACAGTGGTCGAAAGCAAGAAATGCCATGTGTATTTTTTTCCACTAGAAGCTATAGATAAAAAGCACTAAACTTGTAATGTGTCTGTCTCTGGCAGTTCTGAGAATCATTATTCTATTTCAGAGACATTAAAGCTTAAAGACATGTATGTTTTGAATATTTTCCATGAGGCGTCTCATCAAAAGCAAAACAGCATTACTGTTAGGGATTCAGTGCCTTACACATGGACATGTTGTATAACGACATACAGAATATGCTATGGAAGTTGGGAACAAGTATCAAAAAGAAAAAATATCTAAACTTATAAATTCATGCTCATGTACATACAGCAGTCACATGCATCCAATTACATTCTTTCACTTCACAAATTTCCCAGCTACTTTGTGCACAACATCACTCTGAATTAAACAAGTGATAAAGGGAGGAATGTTTCTTTGGAGGAAAGAGAGAAGTTCATTTTAATATTAATATTACAAACAAAGAAAAATACTGAATACTGATTGGAGCTTTTTCATCTTTGATGTTGCAGGCTAGCCTTTACAGAGGAGGGTGCAGTCGCTTCACTCCCTACTAGAAAAGAGGGGGAAACGCCCCGTTCCATGCCCGCAAAACAGACAAAAAACAACAACAAATTAAATCAGTAAATAACCATCTTCACCCTCTTCATGGAAAACTAAAAACAAAATGCTTCCAGGTGGCAAATGTGATCCGGAAATAAAAGTATCGTTCTCAAGTTGCTTCCCAATTTACAGAGTGTACACATTGTTATTCAATAATGTTGCTTACTTATTTTGGAAAAGAAAATTTTGTTACTCTGTGTTGACTTGAAAGTGTTTGCATTTACATGTCTGTAGTGGATACAAAGCAACAATAGTCAATGTGGACAAAGTGGGAAAGAGTGGAAATAGGAAACTTCTCCCTCATTCTCAATCTTTTCCACAATAAGTTATTGGTCCGCAACTCAGTTCCTTTGAGGTGGCCTTTTGTGTTAGTTTTAATCGGATTTCCCTAACTTTATTGTTTCAATTAGTAATTTCCCCCTGTGCATTAACACTAACACTACCATTCAGCAATTCCAGTTTAAGCAACACATTCCAGATTAGATTTATAAAGTAAGTGATACAGCCATTCCATCCCCTTCGAGAACTGCTTCCATTCAAAGTGAGCCAATAACAGGAGCTGAGTTTCTGACTGACTCAAAGTTGTTCAGCCCAAAGTAGGTGAAACTGCAATGAAATGGCTACCAGGAAGTGATGTATTATGAAACCCACAAGGTCAAAGGAAGACCATGATGCATTACTGAGTCTGAATGCAGGAGGAAGTGATGTATAGCAGGGTGTGGAGCAAGAGCTATGGCAGCCATTGCAAAATGGGCAGCGTGTGTTAGAGGCCATTGATCATTGGCATAGTGCCAGAGGCAGGAGGTATCCCATTACTGCTGAATGGTTTTAAAGGAGAAAAGTACATTATTTCCACACCGCTTCTCATTGTTTCATGTTTCCTCATAACCTGCACATACTACATAACAATCCCACATTTGCTATTTATGATATCATTTTCATTGGACATTAGAAGTAGTGATAGCAGTAACTATAAGTAGTTTTTTTTAACGATGATCAATAAATGTATTTTTGTTAGTTCTGTGAAAAGCTGTACACCTATGTTCTTTTCAGCAAAAATCTGTCATTGTTTTTCCATGGATGTAGACAGCTAGCTATTTAGGAAGTCCCTATTCTCAATTTCGTCAACAAAGCTCTGATTAGTCAGTTGTTACACCAGAATACAATTGTCAATTAGCACAACACCAGACGCATTTGATTTGTGTTGATGTGGGCAGGTCTGGAAGCAGGGCAGGACTTCAGCAACTGCTGAGAAATATATATCTGTCTCTTTAGCTGCTAAATGTCCAGCATCAAATATCCTGGTGTTTTTGCAGGACACTGTTGCTGACAAGAGTTGATGGGAGCAGCTGAGACTCAACCATATAGTAAATGGTCCTTACAAACAAAACAAGAGCTAAAACAAAGGCACCAAGCTCCATGGAGCAGTGTTGGGAGATAATATTTAATGTAATACAGACTCAGACTCTTCCTGTCTGCCTCTTCATTCATCCAAACTTTTTGTGTAAGTTATCAGGCCTCTAAATCTATTTCTAGATCGGAGATGTGGTTCACAATGTAACATTAGCATAATCACAGGAAAAATATGGTGTGTCGATAGTGGTTTCGGATTTTAATGCGTCAGACACTGGACGTGTACCTGGCAACATCAGTGCAGCTTCCAGCACACCTATAGCTGGTAGCCATGGGAGAAGTGATGGAGATGGAGGAAGAGCATGTTTGCGCTCAGGATAGAATTAGCATTATGTCCCCGTGCTTTTCAACAAAAAGAAAAAACGACCTGATCCAATTAATTATTATCTCTGTAATTACTACATTTAGATATATATGTTCTTTGGTAATTACAGTGGAACATATATGCTCATTTTTATGGAGGACTGGTCCTGACAGATTCAGAAATAAATACAGAAATAAATAAATGATCAATAAATAAATAAACATTTTATTGAATGCACAAAAAATACAGTAAATAAATAAATGTAGGCAGTAATTAAATTATTTAATGAATATATATATTTATTTAGCTTCTTTATTTATTCACCTTTGTATTAATTACCTAATTTATTTATTGTCCATTATAATGTTCAACTTTATTTATTAATTACTTTTTTAAAATGTATTCATTTGTGTGTGTTTTAATATTTTTGTCTGTTTTATTCTTCCTTTTAATTTTCTACCCTATTTATTTCCCCAATGGTATTTATTTCTGTCCCCCCTTTTTCTTTTTCTCTATGCATTTCTGCCTCATTATGCAAATGTGGAGGGGCTGTGTCTCAAGGGGTAAACTTCTCACCTGAAATGTAAAATGAGGAATAAATACCATTGTGGAAATGGGGTAGAAAATGCAAAGGAAGAATTAAACAGACAAAAATATTAAAACACACAAATAAACACATTTTAAATGTTTTAAAATATTTAAAAAAAGAAGCAATGAATAAATAAAGTTGAAGATTATAGTGGACAATAAATATATAAACAAAGGTCAATAAATAAAGAAGCTAATTAAAAGAGATATATACTGTACATTTATATCTCATTGTATAATTTATTTACTGCCAACAATTATTTATTTACTTTATTTCTTGTGCATTTAATAGGATGTTTATTTATTTATGTATTTATTTCTGAATTTGTCAGGATCCGTCCTCGATACATTTTAACAACAAAAAAACATCTATAGTGTTATAATATAGTTTTATTATCCGATCAATATCTTATTGTATAACACACGTTTATGTACTGTTTGAGAGACATTTCTATAATTCAATTACAAAATGGTGCAAATTCATTTGTCTCCTGTAACCCTGTGAATGGCCATGCAGACAACAACATGGCCTCAGACCCCAGGCCGGTGTAGAGAGGCAGCCTGATTAGTCCTGGAGGGTCACTCAAAGAACAGAGAAGCTGCTTAAATCTGTCTTCAAATCAACAGGGGTTTTAGGAATTAAAAATGAGACCTGGGTCAGAAAAGGTTTAGAAGCTCAGTTTTAGAAGTTCTCCAGAAGGCAATGTGAAAAAAATCAGAAATGAATTCTTTGTTGACGTACTGTGTACCAAATGACATAATGTTAGGTCAGCGTAGCAGGTCCTGGCAGATAAGTGACACTTTTATAGACTGTAAAATGCTCACTGCAGTTCAATCGGGAGCACCACGAAATATGCACAAAGTTAGGAACTGATAAGCAGAACCCAAATGCAGGTGTCTTAACAAATCCATGGTTCATGGAAACATTTCCAACTTGAAACTGGTTCTCGATACCGCCCCTATTGATCAGAAGAACAAATTACAGTTGTGGTATAGGTAGAAATCAAATCATGTGAACACAAGCTCCACATACGTTATTGTTAAGCAAAACGAAAGTATAATCATACAAAGGAAATTAATTTTCTTAGCAGCTCCGAAGCTGAAATCTGAAATCTTATTGCTTGCCAGTTTTCTGCCTATCTTGTCAAAACAGGCCCATTTCAGTTACCTTGAAATAACCTTAACTCCTTAACGCCGATTGTCGCAAATTCGCATCACACCTCTTCCTTTGAGACTGCAGCCAAGAAAGCGCTTGTATTCCCCCAATGCCTGTTTGTGCATATTTGATAACCCTTTTGCAAGCACTGGTTTTTCATTTCATGTCATTTTTTTAGTGTAAATAAATTCAGGCGTCAAGGGCTTAAGGTATATTAAATGGGAGCCCGCTCACAACTAATGGCCAGAAACTCCACAGTGTAGCTTTGATATCATTAAATCTAGAGCATATCAGGCTACTTTATTGTGTTACATTATCAGGTTATCATTAGTTAGCTAGCTGTTTACACACAGCACTATGAGTTGATGATTTGAGACATCTTTTTTGTTGTTCAAACATTATTTCCATTATTCTGGATTTTATTTTTCATCATGCTATATTGTATTCTCATGCTTTCATCATGCTGCACAGCTTAGGTGTCATATGCTAAAAGGCAACACACAGGCAACACTCCCTAATACACCTAAGCATTCAGTAACCCACCAATCTCAGTCCTTCTCTCGCAGCCACACATTCACATTCACACACAAATCAGTAAATAGCATCTGTGCCTGCTGTGCCTGATGGGATCGTAAAGAGGGGAGTCAGTAGCATAGGAAGAAGAGAAGATGAGGAGAAGCAGCAACCGAGGCAATTTACCCCACAGATTAGAGATAAGATAGTTCAGTCAATAAGCACTGATCTCATTTGAAGATATATCAGACTGACTAGACTGGTATGGTCTTTTCCTGTCACTATTGTCTTTTTTCTAGTTCTCCTGCTGTTTCCAACAGTGTTAAGGCCGTTGTTACTGTATGGATTGGAGAAATCTCCCACTCCCTTTTCTTTACACAGACAAAATGTTGCAATATTCTAACATGTCTGCACACTTTTAAGACAAGCCCCTGCACTCTGTAGAACTTTCTCACTTTTGTTTCCCCTCAGTGGATAGTCGGGCTACTATCATGCTACATGATAGTATTGTAGTTTCGTGTTTGCCACAATCCTTCCTGTATGGTATTCAGACTCATTGCACTGAAAGGTTAATTTTCCTTTTAGCAACAAATCCCATTAGAAGACCAAAACCAACAATGAATTGATCCTACTAACATATTTGATATATCTCATTCCTGCTGTGCCACAGAGCTCCATTGCTGTTAAAAACATATCAATGAGCCACATCATTGCAGTGGGTATCACTTTTAATGATTTAAATTTTCAGAAAGAACAAATTGCTGTCACTGAAAGGTTAGAAAGTATTTTGGTTTGGACTAACTTAAGTGAAAATGTGCATTACTAGAGCAATTAAATTACATGATAAGGGTATTAAGGCCGTGCTTTATTATTTGATCTTGACAGGTCCTCACTGTGCCCAAATCTTGTGTTTGTATGTTTTATATTCCAATTTTAATGTCAGAGGAATGGGGCCCAACCGCTCAATTTTGCCATGGGCCTCCATAGCAAGTTAATAGCCATGGATTTGTTGACAGTTTAAAAACATTAGAATGCCAACTTTGTCCTTTAAAGTCTAATGTACAACCATGAATAATTCAAATATTGGTGGCAATATAGTTGCGGCAAGCCTGGTACTTGACAAAATTTGATTCATCCTTAATTAAACATTAGATATTAGATATTCACTCTTATACACAGAACATGCTTATGTATTCCATAGAGTAGAATGTACTTTCGGTGGTAATGGGATATGAACTGCTTTTCATAATCTGTAATGTAAATAAAAATCTGGTATTTGTGGGGTTTTTTGTCCCTCGCTCTTCCATGCACTTTACAATTTTTGTATGTTTGTCATAAGGTTTTGAGACTCATTTGCCAGTATTTGTGTATCTTAAAAAGAAGTGTAACAGTGTAGTATCAGTCTATTATTTAGTTATATTTACATGAGGTTCATATACTACAGAACAAGAAAATATAAATCAAAAGAAAAAACTTTTGTATGCTTATATATCAGTGGTTAGGGGTTAGACAACATTTTATTAGGCAAGAAAAAGCTTTAATTCAGTTTTTGTCTAGATCGATTTTGGTGTCGTTTTATGTGCCTGTGGTCAAATTATTGTGTACGGTATGTTTTATTGTCTATAGCAATGTTTCCTTAATATCGTCCACCTTTTGGGCAAGACACTTAATTTTTTATTTGCTGCCCTTTTGTTTGTTTAAGCTTGTTTCAGAGACCACAAGTAGTCAGTTTATTGGCCCTTGACACCACAGCAGGCAGCAGCCAGCCAAAAAAAAGAGTGTTCAAAGGTGTTATTAATGTGAAACAAAGTGGAGCAACATGTCCTTGTCAATTGTACCTAAAACGACATATATGACCATTTGGTCACCACCGCTTAAGTAGGTTACATAAGTCACGTGACCAATAGTCACATGATGTGACACGTGGTAAACGTTGTAAAAAGGAGTTTAAGCAACAAATCTACAGTTAGGCAACAAAACTATATGGTTAGGTTTAGGAAATGGTTTGGCTTTACAACTTTTTATTCTACCTCACATGACTTATTCATTTGCAGTATTCATATGGCAAAACAAACAAAAAATGTAAATATGGGCAACACATTTATCTTTTCCCTCTATTTTCTCAAAAATAAAATCCATCAAAAAATATAAAATTTTTTAAAATATTACTTCAAATTTCTTTTCAGCAGTATACAGTATGTCAGCTGTCTAAAGGTTGGAACCTGCTTCTCCAGGCTGCACATATTGTAGTTTAACAAGCATTGTGGTTGTTTACATTTAGTCTATAGCAACATCACCTTTACTGTGTCTGTACCTCTGTGTGTGTATATTGTGTAGGCTGCCTCCCTCCCCTCCCTCTCTCCTTCCATCCCTCTCTTTTTCTCTCTGTTCCTCTCCTGCCCTCTCTCTCTCTCTCTCTCTCTCTCTCTCTCTCTCTCTCTCTCTCTCACGCTCTCTCTCTCCCTCTCTCTCCTTCACCCCCAACCGGTGGAGGCAGATGGCCGCCCACCCTGAGCCATGGTTCTGCTCTAGGTTTCTGCCTCTTAAAAGGAAGTTTTTCCTTGCCTCTGTCGCCTAGTGCTGCTCTTGGTGGGAATTGTTGGGCTTCTGTAAATAGCATCATAGAGTACGGTCTAGACCTGCTCTTTTATGAAAAGCGCTGTGAGATAACTGTTGTTGTGATTTGGCGCTATATAAATAAAATGGAATAGAATTGAATTGAATTACAGAAATTTATATAGTTTCTTTGATACTTGTTCGAACAACTTGTAAAATGTTTGCATTCTTTTTCTTCTCCTTTGTAGTTGGATCACTACAGCACTCTTAGCTGTGTAAGTCCACAGAGACATTTACATACAGTATATCTTCACAGAAGCGGAATTTCAGTTTCAGGCTATCTGACAATCACTGCTTTTAAGTGTGCAACACAAAGAAACTACCAGGGATCAAAAGAAGCAATAGATGCACTTAATAGAAGTATACAAAATTATAACATATATAGGGAGAGCAGGGTAAGTTGTCTCGTTTGTAAGTTGTCACACTGCTCATAACTCCAACACTAGAGGCTCTATGTCAAAAATGAAATAGCCATTTTGTGTGACTTCTTTTTCTATGTTCAACTTCCTGTTCACATGTGCTCATGGTCACTCTAATCTGAGGTGAGCACAATTTTATTATTTTTTTGCTTCAAAAGTAAAACATTTGTACTTTAAATTTTATGTATTCCAACCTTATTAGGTATGAATGTTCAAAATGATTACTTTGCACAAATTAGAGGAGACAATAACGTACCTTTTAATACTTCAGCTGAAGTGCTATGTTAAGCTAACCTTGAGATTTAGCTGACATTAGCACACATTTCAGTTTGGGGCAAGTTGTCTCAACGACTTTGGGGCAAGTTGTCACATGTGATTACTTGCTCCAGGACAAACAAACACATAGAACATGCTCAAAAAACTATGTGAAATTGTGTAATTACCTCTGACATCAGTATTAAATGATACTGTAAATAGAATATTATACACTGTAGTTTACAATAGCAGCCATATGCCTGGACAAGACTGAATTCAGTATTTACCGTAGGCATGTAGTGTGTTAGTGGATACAAACACACACGCACACACACACACACACACACTACATCATATAGTTATTAATTTAGTTAGGCAACAAGGATAGTAGACAAATGCGCTTGTAATTTGTTTGTAATTGCATGGAGGAAATTATCAACAGAAGACAGAGAATGGCAGTACACCACCTGACAATGTTAAAGAGAGGGGGTGGAGGTAGGTAGGCAGGTGAAGTTAAAGAACAAATCAATCAAAAGTACAGCTAAGGATTTTGACATAAGCGGCCTCATCTATGTGAAGCCATTTTCATATAGTATTCCAAAGAAGACGTAGTTTAAGTGTGTGAAATACAATAAATGGGCCTGCGATGCTCACACCTCAGGCCAGGCAATTTTTGTGTGCCAGAACTATGACTCTAAATACATGTCTGATTAGTCAGATACATATGTACATTGTACATAAATGCAAAATTTGTTGCATTAGTGTGTTTAAACACCACATCTGTTTAGTCAAGAAGTTACACATTTAAGAAAGTTATCTGCAGCATTATATTCAATTAGCATAGATCTATTTGCACTCCAGAGAACATTTGATTTTAAAGTTCAAAGAAAGAGTTTGTGCCACTTAATGTGTGCTCTGCCAACATTTGTGTTTTGATTTAAATTATTTACTTTCCAAATTCTCTAGGCTTGATTGTTGATTGATTTTATTTTTAGTTCTGGTTACAATTTGAAATTGAAATCAATATTCACAAATTTCTAACTGATTGATAATCCAGTGTGACAACTTACCTGCCGATGGGGCAAATTGTCACAAGTGCACACTCTCCATTCAACAGTCTACAACTCCTTAATGAGATATGAAGATATGAAGATGTGATGAATACAAAAATTCTGCCCAGGACGTCATTCTTTCATTTGGTATAACATTTGTACCATTGTGATGTAAGGTGCCCAGTAAATGTTAGACAGTGTGAAAAGTGTGACAACATATCCTGCTCTGCCCTGCTAAAGTTTAATATAAAAATATGTAATATTGACTTTTAGTTTCACACAGGACACGAACACTGATTCAAAGTCCGGGTTCTGGCCCTCCTTTCACCTCAACCACTTCCTTACTCACTCTTGTCTGTTAAATATCATATGCCTACCTTTACCGTCAAAACTAACGCTGCAGGGCTTCCCCCACGGCGTTGACCTATGACTCTAGAGGGATCCCCAAAATGCAGCTCCTTTATACAGAAAAAACTAAGAACTTCTTGTGTTTTTGTTTTTTCCGATTTGGTTTTGATACGAAATAATGAAAGAACGAACCATACACGGATTTACTATGCATGCGTCACTACTTCCAGTAGAAGTAAAACAGACCCTTATGTCAGTGGAACCACACGGTTGGCTGAAATATAATTCCCGCTTTGGCTGTTAAAAGCAGACGTTTGGCTTTCTGGCGGGAGGGGCAGGATAATCGCCATGTTTGCCGTTACGGGCTTTCCCCATAGAGTTGTGTTGAGGATGTGACTGAGTGGCGTGTCTCCCCTATAAAACGTCTCTGATGTTAGAGACCTTGTGATCCTCCACCTTCCGTTTGAGGATGTCCCACAGTTGGTTAATAGGGTTTAGGTCTGGAGACATTTTTGCCAAGTCAATCAGCTTTACCCTCAGCTTCTTTAGCAAGGCAGTGGTCGTCTTGCAGGTGTGTTTGGGGTCATTATCATCTTGGCCTAGTCTCGGAAGGGAGGAGATCATGCTCTGCTTCAGTATGTCACAGTACATGTTGGCATTCATGGTCCCCTCAATGAACTGTAGCTTCCCAGTGCCGGCAGCACTCATGCAGCCCCAGACCATGACACTCCCACTACCATGCTGACTGTAGGAAAGACACACTTGTCTTTGTCTTCACCTGGTTGCCACCACACACGCTTGACACCATCTGAACCAAATAAGTTTATCTTGGTCTCACCAGACCACAGGACCTCCAGTAGTGTCCTTAGTCTTCTTGTCTTGAGCAAACTGTTTGTGGGCTTTCTTGTGCATCATCTTTAGAAGAGGCTTCCTTCTGGGACGACAGTCATGCAGACCAATTTGATGCAGTGTGCGGTGTATGGTCTGAGCACTGACAGCCTGACCCCCAACCCTTCAACCTCTGCAGCAATGCTGGCAACACTCATATATCTATTTCCCAAAGACAACCTCTGGATATGACGATGAGCACGTGCACTCAACTTTGGTCGACTCTGGCGAGGCCTGTTCTGAGTGGAACCTGTCCTTTTAAACCGCTGTTTGGTCTTGGCCACCGTGCTGCAGCTCAGTTTCAGGGTCTTGGCAATCTTCTTATAGCCTAGGCCATCTTTATTTGGAGCAACAATTATTTTTTTCAGATCCTCAGAGAGTTCTTTGCCATGAGGTGCCATGTTGAACTTCCAGTGACCAGTATGAGGAAGTGTGAGAGCGACAACACCAAATTTAACACACCTGCTCCCCATTCACACCTGAGACCTTGTAACACCAACGAGTCACACCAGGGAGAGAAAATGGTTAATTGGGCCCAATTTGGCGGTTTAGACATTAATGGCTGTGTGATGTGTTATTTTGAGGCGACAGCAAATTTACACTGTTATACAAGCTGTACACCCACTACTTTACATGTAAATATAGACTATATAGTGTATATATAGACATACACACACGCACACGTATGCACCTTTGTGATGCATTCAGTTCAGTGTTGAAAGCCACACAAACGTTCCTGTGGGATTGTGGGTGACAGAGCCTGAGAAAAAAGACTTATGAACAGAGCGGGCTTGTACTATCACAGTGGCCACAGGGGAGCCAATTTAAAGGCCACATATTTTTCATAAAACCATAGTACGACTCATCGCAGCAATGTTCCGAGCAGATGTGAGAAGAACTGCATCAGCAATCTCCAAAGTGGTTTTCATGTCTGTTCACAATAGACTCTTTTTTCCCATTTGACAGCTTTTAAATGTGTGCTCTACTCATGTTTTGAGTCATGGGTTTGCATGTCAAGGGATTTTTAGAGATCAGTGTTTTATATGAAGAAATTAACCAAACAAATGCTGTGTAGTTCTGGTTTGTTTTGTTTAATTTTTGTATATGATCTAATAATGTATCTAATTATTTGAGTAGTTTATTGTATTTGCTAAATCTTTGAAAGTTAAAAGTTTTTATATTTGACTTTCTCATTACTGTGCTGCATATTTGAGCTGAGCATACAAGAATCTCTCTGTCTCTGTTTGTGGCCAGGTATCAGTGAATGCTGCACTGATTCATTTTATTATTTTTTTTATTACTTGCATCAAGTAAACATGTATATCATATATAACTGTTTATCATCCAATCGCAATATACTTTGTCCTTTGTCTTTAACCCCTTGACGCCTGAATGTATTTATAATTAAATGTACAATAATATAAAAGAAATTAATTATTTGTGTTTTTGCTTTCAAGCTGATGCTAAATTAAGTGGAGATTATTAATTTATCTATAGCACATAGAATGGATATAAATTTAGGTATGATGCAAATTAGCCACACCTCCACTCGTTGCCTCAGGTCTGTGGAAGCAACAACACTAAAAATCATCAGGACAAAGCGCCAGGCCTTTTCCAATGCTGCACCCTTCTTCTGGACCACCCTCCCTCGCCACATCTGACAGGCTAACTCCATGCCATCTTTCAAACAGGCCCTCAAAACCCACCTTTTCAAGACTGCATTCCCCAGTTACTTCTTTCCATTCTCTCCCCTGCTCTTCTTTTTAACCATTTACTTTCATCTTATCCTCTACCCCTGAAAAGTGTCTTTGAGTACTTAGAAAAGCGCTATATAAATCTAATTTATTTAAAATTATTATTATAAACTAGTCCTAGGTACGTATCGAATATGCACAAACTGGCATTGGGGAAAAACATACACTATCTCAGCTGCAGTATGAATGGAAGCGGTGTGATGCGAATTCGCAGCAATCGGCGTTAAGGGGGTTTAAGAGACATCTGTCAGGTTCATGCTTGTTTGTTCTTTTCAAGGATTCTTATGCCCGCTTACACAATAACTCAAGGTGATCGGGCTCTAGCTTTTGAAACATGACTGATGAGCTTGGCTCATCTCTCACCTCTAAAGCACTTTCTCTCAGTCATTTTTTCTTTGAGGAGTTAGAGCAGATGAGGTAGTTTCAAGTGTGCACACACACACACACACACACACACGCTCACATACTGGCAGGTTTAGAGAAGTGAGGGGTAGCCTATAGGGATCTTTGAGGAGTTGGAGGTGAGGTTATAGTGGAGGATAGAGGCTTCTTAACCCATTAACCTCCAAGAGGTATTTACCCAAAATGATTAATATATTAGTCACCTCAGCTCGGCTCTCAACTAGGCTCTACTCTGCATCCTCAGAGGAATCCAAGTGTAAACCTCAGACCCAGCCCTACATCTCCACTCTTCTCCCTGCTTCCTTCCCCCCATCGCACCTCCCCTCCTTTTCCCTCTGAGGCTCCATTTCTGCAATGGCCCTGGTATGAAAATGCATCTGGGAGGGAGCCGACTCGTTACGTTGAGACAAGAGAGCGCTGTTATTGGTTGGGATTGTTGACTCAACAGTGCAGCTGCACAGGTTCTGTCTGTCTCAATCAACTACAAAGTGATGGTGAGATTAAAGTCGGCCTCTTCTGTTCTCATCTGTGAAAATCCAACCTCCCCCGACACACTCATTCACATACACACCACCTCTTTCCTTTGCCTCAACAACTCATGTCCCAGAATTAAAGAGGTTCTGTCAAGACGAGAGCCTCCCAGGACACAGTGAAGCCTCACTCTCTCCTTCACTCCACTCCTCCTCTTCTCTCTTCCCCATGTTGCTGGACTGTGATGTGCTTTGCTGCTCACTCCATCACTGTGGAAAAACCAGGATTGTCTTCCAGTGCACACTTGATCCTGCTATGCCTCTAAGATGGCCAACAATAATAGTAGCAGTTTTGACTGAAATTATTTTTTCAAGGCTGATACTATTACATTTGGATTGAAGCTGAAGTTACAGTTTATAGTTTCTGCTGATACTAGCGTTTTTAATGATTTTTAGTGTGTACTGCTAACCCTTGTTTAATAGCAAGAGAATATGTTAAATCGTCTCTTGCTAATTACATTTTCTGAATAAGCCAAAGCAATCTCAAAGCCAATAGTTTCTTCATTTTCTCAGAAAAAGTCAAATAAGTCAGCCAGTTGCTGTAAGGTGAGGTTTGTATGTTATTTTGGTCATGCAGCACAAATGTAGTGTTAGAATACATAAATAAAGATGATATTTGTGATATATCAGACAGTGTGGAAAAGGTCTCATCCTTAAACAGACAACAGGATGCAACCTTGACACCTACAAATTACATTGCCAAAAATGTTTTCTGATTCACCATCTGGTAAAAAAAAATTGTAGTTCTATGTTAAAGCTTTGTCTAAACAAAAAGAATCATAACTATCTTCATTCATTAGAGAGATTTTTCTCTTCATGATCTGTTATTTCCCCTTTTAAAATCTGCGTCATGGATGACATAAATGTCTGGTAGAAGAGGAGAGTCACTGTTATTCTCAGTGGAGCCAGACTCCACTGAGAATAACAATTTTTCATTTTATTTTTTTGCTGATCATCGTAACACACACTTCATTCAAACTGGACAGAAACAAAATAAAACTCAGCAAAACTGTCTTTATTAGGCTTTCCACTGTTCTAACAATCAACCAACTCTGGTTCGAAATAAACACTTAATTCACCAAAATATTCTGGCTCAACCAGCAACAATACCCTTGTGTGAGCGTGGTTAGAGCCTCCCATAGACATCCAGTAAATTGTTGACCTGTCTTAAAATAGGTCCATAATTAAAAAATTTGGTTTCTGATCAAGCTATAACCTGTTACTGTAATTGTTTTTGAGACTGGATGTACAGTTTAATCTTATTGTATTGTTTCACAAGGAAATCCAATTTCTTTTAAATGAATGTATTATTATTGCTGTGCGATTGACCACTATTTGTTGAATAGTGAGATTGAGAAGAGTGAATACTCAATCTCATTGATCATGATAGTGCAGTGTATCATAACCCTTTTGCTTTTTTGTTGTTTTCTTATTCTACCTTTGTTGTTTTCTTATTCTACCTTATTTACACTGACTTTCTCGTTCTATCTTTTTAGTAAATAAAAGAAAGACTAGACGGATGAGTACAGATGGACATCAATTAAAACAATGAAGAACAACGCAGACAGACACAAGACACAGAAGGACACAGAAAAAGATCAACTAAATCAAAAAGAGCAGAGTTGTGAAGGAGCCCTTCCATCAAGAAGGAAAGGGATCTGAAAGGATGGACAGAGGATGTTTGTGGGCCTACTCAGTGACCACGGCCTGAACCATTGAGCCTGGAGTCCAGGGGGAGGGGAGACTGCTGGCTCTGACCCCTGAAAAACAAGCCTTGCTAAGTGGAAGAGAACAATTAGAGAGGTCACCATAAAACATTTTATTTTTGTAAACTTTTTTAAGTTTATGATTTCCAAAAAGAGCAAACACTAATGTACGTATATACATATTATATATTATATGTGTGTAATATAGTAAGTATAAAAAAGAAAACTTGGCGAAAGATGTTATGTGTTTGCAATTTAGAAGAAGGAGGTGAGAAGGAGATGCCAGCTTCATCCTGTCCTATCCGGGTGTTGGGGAGGGTGCAGAATTGGTGTGTGTGTGTGTGTGTGTGTGTGTGTGTGTGTGTGTGTGTGTGTGTGTGTGTGTGTGTGTGTGTGTGTGTGTGTGTGCACTGAGGGGTGAGGGGTACTGTAGCTGGTCCAGTAGACATTTCACTATGTGAATGTCATGGAAATATGGAGTAGTCTTCAGTAAAAAACTTCCATTAATGGACTGCAGTAGTGTAGTTGTTACTTTGGCTTGTTTTGTCCAGTAGTCTGCATTTTGTAGCTCCCAAAAGATAAGAATAAAATTATCCCTACAGGTCTGTGCAAATGAAGATAAGAAAGGATGGAAATTATGTTTACACACATTTGATGGAAATGTGATTATTTGATGAGTGCACAAGCTCAGCTGAAAACCACAGTGAGAGCTGAAAGGTCAGTAGTAGGTCATGTCTGCTGACATCACTACCAAATGTGTCATTTTAGTGTTGTAGCTTGAGGTGGCTGTGCTGTGTAGTAAACTGCTTTTATATGTTTGTGTTTTGTAAGGGAGGTGAGGATAGGATATGGTAGGGGTGGGTAAAAGATGGGAGTTGTCTGCTTTGAAGAGTCAAGGGAAACTCTCCGATCCCTGTTTGACCACTGCACTCGCCTTCAACCGCTGAGGAGGGATGGTAGGATGGTAGGATGAGAGGATAAGGGGAAGGGGGGAAAAAGTTCTATATGAGGTAAAAAAAAAAAAAAATACATGAACAAACTAAGTTTTCCTAAAAGTCTCTTTAAACCTTTCTATTTATATGGATCTCTACTTCAGTGACATCCTTCTATATTTAAACGTTGTACTAATAACATGCTGTGAGGCATGGTCAGAGAGTCACTTGTAGCCATTTACTAATGTTGTATTTATTGTATTACCAGTAAGAAGAAAAACATTTATATACGAATATATATAATATATCTATTTGTGATTTGCAACTCTTGGACATAAGTTTGCCTTTGATTTTCAAATTTTATTCAGGATTCAATGCACTGTCAATGTACAATGAGAATTCTACTTTTGTGATGTTTTAATCTGTTGACATTCATTTGGTTTTGTCTCCTTTCAGTTCAGCTACTGAATGTAACTTCAAAAACTTTTTAGGTAGATGTTGTTGTTTTATATATACTTTAAAAAATAGAATACTCTGTAAATTATATACACGTGTAAATGATATAGCAAAATGTTTCTGATAATATGCTGGACTTCTTCTTCTGCTCACCCAGATAGACTGCAATGCCATGGCCAAAAGAAAAAAGAAAAAATAAGTACAGATGAGGGAAGCATTTAAAAGGAACACCAGTGTCCTGCAGCCAGTGGGAGAGATGTTTAATCATAACAAGATCAGTCAGAATTTTTCTCAGCCAGGCTTTTTAAATTTGATAAGGACATGGAGACAGGGGGCAGCCTGTCCTGTGCGAGAGAAAAAGGCACACAGAGGAGGGAAAGATAAAAAGATTTTCTTTTAAATATTGATTTTTCTCCCATTTTTGCCCCTTGTCTCTTCTCTTTCTCTCTTTGTCTTTATCCCTTGAATCTTAGAGTTATCAAGGTGCTGTGGGCGAGTGCTATGTGGGGTTGAGGAAGAGGAGGAGAAAAAGGGGGCCATAGTGGGGAGGAGCTACAGCCTTCTCTGCAGTACATGGGGTGGACAAAATAAAGGAAATTTCCAATAGTATTCCGTATTGACATCACATTGTGAAGAAATCCTGTTTAAATGTCCATCTGTATGTTGGTGAACTTCTTACTGCAAGCCAAAACCACCACCAGTTTTTCATGCAAGATCCATACATCTTTACACAAGTTACTACAGCTTACCAGTTTAATAACATGTTAAAAATGTGTTTACACATTTATGTGATTCAAAAGGGGATTCAAGGGGATTATTATTATTATTATTATTGTTATTATTATTTGACACTAGAGTATCAAATATATCATAAAAAATAACATGTACATACCAAATTCTATCAGCTCCAAATTTATCAGCCCTTACTTCACATTGACCGTGAACAGATGCCAGATCCATGGAAGATATCACAGGAGTTGTTCTGAACTCAATCAACATAATGAAGGGTTGTCCTTTACTCTGACCTGACTCTGTTAGATGCTTCCAATGTGTGTGAGGATAAGCTAATACAATGATCTTCCAGCCTTGACATGCCAACCAGCTGAATGTAGCTCAGTGTAGCTGAGAGAAAGCAGCACAAGCTGTTGCTGAACATGGCGGCCTTCATGACAGGTCATTTTTTACCAAATGAAACAGTTTCATTCTTGGTGTACTGTGTCACATACTGTGTAATTTTTTTGACTGCTTGGTTGTCTTTTAAAGCTGACAGTTTGCTTATTGACTGTGCCGCTGTCATTCAATAATTTTGATGTTGAAGTACCTTTGTTATGTCATTTCCATTATTTTGTCCACCTCCTGTAGGGCATGTGATGGTAGAGTGTGTAATGGTGAAAGTGGACCGTCCTAAGCTCCTCCCGGTGAGTTGGTGACCACTTCTCAGTTCTCTAGTGTTTCAGTCAAATAGATTTAGCTTATATGTAAAAAGATCCAGTGATACCTCCCATGATGCTGCATTTATTTCTCTCTCAGTCATTCAAAGTGCATGTGGCACAGTGGACAGGACAGTGGCTTCATAGAATACATGACGGTTCTCTGAATGGATCTCCTACATCTTCTTCAAGACTAAATGAGTTGATGTGTCCAGTGGACTGACTTTTTAAAAATGCCTTTCCAACACCATCCCTTAGCAATCCACTGCTGAGCTGTTGAACAGAGATGAGACAACTGCAGTGGGATGAGGTGGGGAAAAAAATGAAGACAAAACAGAGTCGGACTTTACGGAGAGAAAAAAACAAAATAACTAACGATGTCAATTTTAGCAGAGATCCAGGTATCCTCAGATCTCTGCAACGTTCTTCTGATTCTGAAGATTTCTGTTCTTTCAGTTGTTGGTTAAAGACTTTTGTCCTGTTTACATGTACTGTAAATGCTGTCCATCCATTACTGGTTGGAGAGATTAAAAAAAGTGTGAAGCAGATTTCATTCTAGCTCTGGTATTCTCTATGGCTGATTACTGTAACCCTGAGAAAACCATTCTGTTCAAGCTAGCATGTCCTCCTTTACCTTTATCCCCAGACCTGTTCCCAGAAAATCCTGCCTTTAAGAAAAGAATGCCCACACCCTCCTAAAGCCCCAACCCTTTTCACCTATACTTCAGTACACACATACTGAAGGAAAAATCCTTGAGCTTCCTACAAAACCCTTTATGGGTCTTCTGCAAAACTTTCCCTTTCTTCCATTTCTTTATATTGTGTATACCTCAGATGCAGCTATTATTCTCTCAAACCTCCTGGCAGCCAAACCTCATTCATCCCCTCTAAGTGTAGCCCAGCTAGAGCCCAACTACAACCCAAAAGCCAAAACCACACCTACCTCCCCATCTCCACTATAATGCCCAACACTTTCTGCATAGACTCATTTTGGCAGGTTTGCTCTAAAGGACACATACAAATGTTTTCCACACCAGAAGTTTTTTTGTGCATTCATCTGCAGTTTGTCTAAAACATCATAACAGCTACTCTTTGCTAACAAGGCATTTTTTTTAATGAGCCAACTTTATCTTACAGCCATTAAATTTGTATGTTTGTCTAATGTTTGTATAAAATCCTGTGTGAAGTGAAGTTTTGCCTGCTTTGCATAACAGCACATTTCTGTTTTTGTGAAAAACCGATTAGGGTAATGGGACATGGGATATAATTAAACTGTTTTGTTAAGATTAAACTAGGATTTAATTTTGAGTCGGCATTGTCCACAATTGTATAATAATGAAAAGATGTCTTTTATTTATTTCACAATCAGGCTTAATGAGCACAAATGTAAGTACTATGCAACAAGCATAAAAGCTGAAAAATATTTTACACTATATAAATGCTAACCTGTGCAATTAACTACTGGGGAAAGTAGAGACAAGTGACAAAAAACAAATGACACACACTGAGAAAGTCCATGTATGTTGAACTTGGCATGAAGACCTTGTGGGAAGTAAGAGATTACAATTCCATTAAAATATATTGAACTGAATGTGGAATATTGTTGTCATAATGTAAATGCTATTGTGACCTGGCCCTTGGTCCACATAATCCCTTAGTATCTTGTGTGATTTCTTCACCACAGTACTCTATTTCCATCTTTATTCACCGATATATTCCAACAAGCACTGTGGTTTAGAAGTCTTAATATTTTGAAAGGCCTTCCAAATCTATCTACACTATATTAACAAAAGTTTTGGGACACCCCTTCAAATCATTGAATTCCGGTGTTCCAATCACTTCCATGGCCACAGGTGTTTAAAATCAAGCACCTAGGCTGCAGACTATGTCTACGAACATTTGTGAAAGAATGGGTCGCTCTCAGGAGCTCAGTGAACTCCAGCATGGTACCGTGATAGGTTTCCACCTGTGCAATAAGTCTATTC
>NC_060163.1:271138-276042 GCF_021292245.1 Micropterus dolomieu | reverse complement strand
GTCTACGAACATTTGTGAAAGAATGGGTCGCTCTCAGGAGCTCAGTGAACTCCAGCATGGTACCGTGATAGGTTTCCACCTGTGCAATAAGTCTATTCATGAAATTTCCTCACTATTAAATATTCCACGGTCAACTGTTAGTGGTATTATAACAAAGTGGAAGTGATTGGGAACAACAGAAACTCATAAACACATAAAATCACAGAGTGGGGACAGCGCATGCTGAGGCGCACAGTGCACAGAAGCCAGTTTGCAGCCAACTTTCTGCAGAGTCAATAGCTACAGACCTCAAAACATCGTAAGGCCTTCAGATTAGCTCAAGAACAGTGCATAGAGAGCTTCAAGGAATGGGTTTCCATGGCCGAGCACTTACATCACCGAGTGCAATGCAAAGCATCAGATGCAATGGTGTAAAGCACGCCGCCACTGGACACTAGAGCAGTGGAAACGTGTTCTCTGGAGTGACGAATCACACTTCTCTATCTGGCAATCCAATGGGTTTGGCGGTTGCCAACGGTACTTGCCTGACTGCATTGTGCCAAGTGTAAAGTTTGGTGGAGGGGGGTTATGGTGTGGGGTTGTTCCAGTGAAAGGAACTGTTAATGTTTCAGCATACCAAGACATTTTGGTCAATTCCGTGCTCCCAACTTTGTGGAAACAGTTTGGGGATGGCCCCTTCCTGTTCCAACATGACAACGCACCAGTGCACAAAGCAAGATCCATAAGGACATGGATGAGCGAGTTTGGTGTGGAGGAACTTGACTGGCAAGCACAGAGTCCTGACCCCAACCTGATAGAACACTTTTGGGATGAATTAAAGCGGAGGCTGTGAGCCAGGCCTTCTCGTCCAACATCTGTGGCTGACCTCACAAATGCGCTTCTAGAAGAATGGTCAAAAATTCCCATGAACAGATTCCTAAACCTTGTGGACAGCCTTCCCAGAAGAGTTGAAGCTGTTATAGCTGTAAAGGGTGGACCAACTCCATATTAAACCCTATGGATTAAGAATGGGAAGTCATTAACCTTCATGTTCATGTAAAGGCAAGCGACCCAAAACTTTTGGGAATATAGTGTAAATGAGTACTCAAAAACACACATATTCTTCTGCTACCTTTCTTGTTCTGTTAAGTTTAGGCAAATAAAGTATGTGGTTAAAGGTACAATATGTTTGACATGGCCAAGACATTCAAAAAATTAACTAACATTGTCTATAGAATGTGAAGAAGTGCGACACATGCAAGGCAGCGTGGAAGTACCAGCAATGCTGGGAACCCTATTGAAATCACTCAATCAAAAGTTGGTTCCAACCTGGTGCAACTGGAGAAAGCTGCAGCCGCCTTGCTGCTGTGAGGTTTTAATGTCATGTGAAAAAGTGACGTTTTGCTGCGCCAGCGAAAGTAAGAAAGATTTCTAAGCATTCCTTATGCCTTATTCCAGCATGCATAATGTTAAGTCAGCACTGCGAAGTGCCCCATGAAGTCTAACATATTACCTTCCCATGCTTCACTGTGTCTGTAGACAAAATTTGGAATCAATCGGCACCAAGATGGCGCTAAAAATGAAGTGATCTCTCCCCCATAGTCTGTCCTATTAACACGAAATATCTCCATGCCACTCATAGGCTGTGCCAACAATTTGGCGCTAATGAGCCACTAGGTGACAATCTTGCTGAAAACTCATGAAATACACTGAACAAAATTATAAACCATTCATCATGAGCTGAACTCAAAGATCTAAGACTTTCTCTATGTACACAAAAGGCATATTTCTCTCAAATATTGTTCACAAATCTGTCAAAATCTGTGTTAGTTAGCGCTTCTCCTTTGCCAAGAGAATCCATCCATCTCACAGGTGTGGCCACTCGATACACTGTTGGGTGTATACTGGGCCCCCGTGCAACCATCTGTATCCTACGCCGTCATCACATGACCACCAAACCCCTGTGTTTGATTCTAACCTTGCCTCTGTGTCTGCTCCTGAATCGTAGTATAACTTAGCTCAATACACAGATCCAGACTCCACAGCTCCAGAGCCAGAAACACCTGCAGGAAGTGATAGGAGGAGAGAGGAGAGGGACGAGAAAGACTAGGGGAAAGGGAAGAAGTTGAGTTAGTAACATGCATTAATGGGATAAAATGCATACAGATGGAGTAAGAGAGGAGGAGAGAGGAGCTCAGTGCATCATGGGAGGCCTATAGCAGCATAACTAAGGGATGGTTCAGGACTCACCTGAGCCAGCCCTAACTATAAGCTTTATCAAAGAGTAAAGTGTCATGCCTTCTCTTAAATGTGGAGATGGTGTCTGCCTTGAGAACCCAAACTGGGACTTGATTCCACAGGAGAGGAGCTTGATGGCTGAAGGATCCGGCTCCCATTCTACTTTTGGAGACTCTAGGAACCACAAGTAACCCTGCATTCTGGGAGCGCAGTGCTCTAGTGGGGTAATAAGGTGCTGTGAGCTCTTTTAAATAAGATGGTGCCTGACCATTAAGGGCTTTGTAGGAGAGCAGAAGGATTTAAAATTGCATTAATGGTATCAGAATCAGAATCAGCTTTATATGCCAGTTATGTGTACACATACGAGGAATTTGACTCTGGATTGTACAATGCTCATGATGTGCTTACTTATACAATAACACAATAATACAGTAATAAAATCAAGGCTACAGTATACAAAACAGACAGATTGAGACAATAGTGCAATGAGCAGAGTGCAAAGGATGCAGGAGTAAATTGTTTTTACCACCATTATGTTATTATGTTATTATTACCGTTATTATTATGTACATGTCGGACGTGGATGTGATGCACAGGTGCACATACACATACAAGCATAAATGTACACAGTGTGATGAGTGCAAAGAATGCTGGAATAAATAAGTATTATGTGCAGTGTTATGTACATGAGGTAGGTGGATTTGTACATACAGTATATACATGACAATATGAATAGCTTTGGTGAGGTGGATCTGCAGTGATGTTTCCTGCCCGTTTCCTGACTCTGGAAATGTAAAAGTCCTGAATGGAGGGCAGGTTGGCACTGATGATCTTTTCTGCTGTCCTGACTGTCCGTTGTAGTCTGCTCCTGTCCTTTTTGGTGGCAGATCCAAACCAGACAGTGATGGACGTGCAGAGGACAGACTGGATGATAGCTGTGTAGAACTGGATCAGCAGCACCTTAGGCAGGTTGAGCTTCCTGAGCTGGCGCAGGAAGTACATCCTCTGCTGGGCCTTCTTGATGATGGTGTCAGTGTTGGGCTCCCACTTCAGGTCCTGGGATATAGTGGATCCCAGAAACCTGAAGGACTCCACAGCAGACACAGGGCTGTTGAGTATGGTGATGGGGGGGCAGAGTGGGGGGGCTCCTCCTGAAGTCCACGATCATCTCCACAGTTTTGAGTGTGTTAAGCTCCAGGTTGTTCTGACCGCACCAGAGAGCCAGCTGGTCAAGGGGCCTTTAATGTCCTTCAGATGGGCCAACACCAGTCTTTCAAAGGATTTCATGACTAAAGATTTGAGTGTGACAGGCTTGTAGTCATTTAATCCAGAGATGGAGGGTTTTTTGGGCGCCGGGATGATTGTGGAGTGTTTGAAGCAGGAGGGAACTTCACACAGCTCCAGTGATCTGTTGAAGATCTGTGTGAAGAAGGGGGCCAGCTGGTCAGCACAGATTTTCAGGCAGGATGGTGACACACCGTCGAGGCCGGGAGCCTTCCTTATCTCCTGCCTCTGGAAGAGCTGGTGCACGTCCAGGTCAGTGGCTGCAGCCTCAGAAACACTCCAGTCAGTACAGTCAAAGCAGGCCTGTAAATCCAGCTTTGACTCATTGGTCCATCTTTTCACACTCTTCACAGGTTTAGTAGATTTCAGTCGCTGCCGGTAAGTCGGGATAAGATGAACCAGACAGTGATCAGAGAGTCCTAAGGCTGCACGGGGGACAGAGCGATAGGCGTCCTTTAATGTAGTGTAGCAGTAGTCCAGTATGTTAGTTCCCTGGTGGGACACTTAATAAGCTGTCTGTACTTTGGAAGTTAATCGCTGAGGTTTGCTCTGTTGAATCCCTGAGAGCCCTGAATCCCTGGGAGTCTGGATGTTTTTCCTCCACGTTATCTGGTCAGCCAGGTGTAGTAACGCCTCACTAACACAGGCCTGAGGTGGAACAGCGACCAGGACAAACAAAGAAAACTCCCGCAGTGAATTAAAAGGTTTACAGTTTATAGATAATGTCTCTAAGTGAGGGCTGCATGATTTCTTCAACACAGTGACATCTGTGCACCGACCTTCATTTATGTAGAAACACGGTCCGTCTCCCCTTGTTTTTCCCGTGAGCTCCATTACGCGGTCCGCCCGAAAAAGATTAAATCCAGGTAGGTGAAGTGCGCTGTCTGGAATGTGCTCAGTGAGCCAGGACTCGGTAAAACGGTAAAACAGAATACGGTTGCATATAGAAGGAGAATAATGTTGCCTGTTCGTCCATGACTCTGTCTGTTCCCAGGTTCTACAGGTAGGCCCATTATACACGTCTCACCTGTCATCCTGAAATTAGTGGGACACACTCATTCTCTGTCAACGGCTCTGGTGGCTCACTATGGATGCCAACATCTGGGCCTTCATCTCTGCCTGTGAGTGCCTAAAACAATCCACTAAACCCAGCTCCAGTCTTCGTGCCTGCTCTTGTGGGAGATAAAAACCAGGCCAGAGGCCTTATGGGCCTTCACTCTCACACTCAGTTCCCCTTCGAGGGAACTCGAACTGCGTCGGTTACGACACTATGGGAACGCCTCTAGGCGAAGCAGGTCTGAACGTGAATGAAATCACTCCAATCCTATTGGCCTGTTGCTAGAACGGTAAGGTGTGACGGAATAACCGGAGGAGTATAAAGCACACCTGTACACACTCATCAT
>NC_060163.1:268954-271118 GCF_021292245.1 Micropterus dolomieu | reverse complement strand
AAAGCAGGCCTGTAACTCCAGCTTTGACTCATTGGTCCATCTTTTCACAGTCTTTACAACAGGTTTAGCAGATTTCAGTTTTTGCCTGTGTGTCGGGATAAGATGAACCAGACAGTGATCAGAGAGTCCTAAGGCTGCACGGGGGACAGAGCGATAGGCGTCCTTTAATGTAGTGTAGCAGTAGTCCAGTATGTTAGTTCCCTGGTGGGACACTTAATAAGCTGTCTGTACTTTGGAAGTTAATCGCTGAGGTTTGCTCTGTTGAATCCCTGAGAGCCCTGAATCCCTGGGAGTCTGGATGTTTTTCCTCCACGTTATCTGGTCAGCCAGGTGTAGTAACGCCTCACTAACACAGGCCTGAGGTGGAACAGCGACCAGGACAAACAAAGAAAACTCCCGCAGTGAATTAAAAGGTTTACAGTTTATAGATAATGTCTCTAAGTGAGGGCTGCATGATTTCTTCAACACAGTGACATCTGTGCACCGACCTTCATTTATGTAGAAACACGGTCCGTCTCCCCTTGTTTTTCCCGTGAGCTCCATTACGCGGTCCGCCCGAAAAAGATTAAATCCAGGTAGGTGAAGTGCGCTGTCTGGAATGTGCTCAGTGAGCCAGGACTCGGTAAAACGGTAAAACAGAATACGGTTGCATATAGAAGGAGAATAATGTTGCCTGTTCGTCCATGACTCTGTCTGTTCCCAGGTTCTACAGGTAGGCCCATTATACACGTCTCACCTGTCATCCTGAAATTAGTGGGACACACTCATTCTCTGTCAACGGCTCTGGTGGCTCACTATGGATGCCAACATCTGGGCCTTCATCTCTGCCTGTGAGTGCCTAAAACAATCCACTAAACCCAGCTCCAGTCTTCGTGCCTGCTCTTGTGGGAGATAAAAACCAGGCCAGAGGCCTTATGGGCCTTCACTCTCACACTCAGTTCTCTTGAATGTAACTGTAACTTAGATGTATCTGAATTGTAGTTCTTTCAATATAAATGATATTCTTTTCGGTGAGACGCAGATTCCAGTGAAGTTCAAATTAACTCATGTTCAGGCTATAGCCTGAGAGTAACATGGTGTGAGAGAAAACTGCATCTCAATGTTACAGTGTATATTTCAATAAAAACCTTAAATATTATTGTAATAAACATGTTAAACATTACCCTAGTATATATTAGTTATCAAGCTAGGCATATAGAATATTCAGACAACACTCTGCTCCTCCTACTTTTCACCCTGAAATTTCCTACAAAGACTCACCTTGACAGATCATTGTACTACTGTACACTGTACATTGTTCTTTCTCCAGCCTTCTCCCGGTTGGCCTGCCTCTTTGCCCTTGATGCCCGCTTAGCTCAGCTTCACTCCGGATTCCGCTCTGGTTTCTATACAAGATGTCTGTCTGATGTTGCTGTAGCCAAATTTAAGGATGTGATTCCATCAGTTTTTAATTCATTATCAAGTCACAAAGTAACGGAGGATTCCTATGCTAATTTCAGCCCCTACCAAGTCGATCATCTTGTTGATAGTGCTGCAGGCTCGCTGCGAAAGACACTCGACTCTGAGTCTTAAAACTTATAGGAAGGCCCCCTATAATGCTAGAGCAGCGTATTACTCATCATTACAGTTTTTCCTCGATTGTTTACACACATTTTCTGAAAGAATGCCTCATATTCTCAGAACTCTACACACAAATCAAAAAACACACACACAATGGGCAAAACCCCTCAATTCTCCTGCAAAATGAAACTTTACATTCAAAACAATGTTATTTCTTCTCAAAATGGTATTTTGTTTTCAAATGACACACAAACCATCATATGAATAGACATTCATAAAAACCAGTTGAACACTGATGTGCTCAATGTAAAACACTATGATGAATGGAAAACACTTCATCTCCATTCATCATAATGACTTAGGCCTTTTTTTGTTCAGTGTTACACTTACTACAGACAGTACATACATAAGTGTGTTGTAAAATATTTGAGAATATTGTCTTTATACTCAGAACACACAAATACACGGTAACAAATATATTTTATTTGTCCCACAAAAACCATGTACACAGTGTACATCCCATTCCCAACCAACACAAAGTTGCACATACACTACATACAAAACAGAAGAATTTACTGTACACAGTTACAGTAAAAAAAACAAA
>NC_060163.1:266371-268854 GCF_021292245.1 Micropterus dolomieu | reverse complement strand
GTAATCACTGCACACATTGTGATGTTCCCTCCGCACTGGCCAGGGACTTCAACAATGGCACGCTGGCCGATGACATTCCTTCCCCTCTTTTGTCTTTTTGTGAGGTTGAACCCAACCTCATCAATGAAGATGAACTGGTGCTCCACTGCAGCCACCTCTAGCTCAAGGACTCTCTGAAACACACATGACAATATCAGAAATAGACATGGAGTGGTCAAGCACAATCATTATGATTACAATATTGAAATATGTATAATTTACTGTATACAGTGTTGAGTGTATGCATCAATTGTGGGACTCACTTGCACATAGTTATATCGCAATTCTTTGACTCTTTCTGAATTGCGTTCAAATGGCATCCTGTAGACCTGCTTCATCCTGAGATGATTTCTGCGCAAGACACGGTCCAGTGTTGATAAGCTTACCCTATCAATATTTTGAAATATGTCATTGTTTTCTATTATTTTTCTTTGTATTTGCTGTAATGTTATGGCGTTGTTTTCACGGTTTTTACGGTCCTTGGCCTTCCTCGTCCCCGTCCCCGTCCTCGTCTTCTTACTCTTACGCCTCTGCCTCTGCCTCTGCCTCTGCCTCTGCCTCTGCCTCTGCCTCTGCCTCTGCCTCTGCCTCTGCCTCTGCCTCTGCCTCTGCCTCTGTTTCCAATGTTGACATCCATTGCTCCATTGAAGAGCTCACCTGTTGCCATTTTATGCTAAAGCTCTGATTGCTAATTGGAAAACTGTGTGACGGGTGTTTGCCCTTGTGATGAGTCAGTGTGCATATATGAATGGCAGTGTGTTCCTTGTACAAGATATTTTCTGCATGAAACTTGTGCCAAAAGCAGAGAATTGTGTGTAGTGTTTTGAAAAAAGTGTGTTTTAGAACTGCAATTTGAGTGTAAAGCAGGAGTTGTGCTTGTAGTTTAGCAGAATTGGTTCAGGGGGTTGGTGAATGAGTTAGATGTTGTGGTCATTGTGTCTCAAGTACCAGAATTTGTGTGTAAACAATTGAGAAAATCTGTAATAGAGGAAAATAGGAACAACCCCACGTTTCTTTTCAGCACTGTAGCCAGGCTGACAGAGAGTCACAGCTCTTTTGAGCCATGTATTCCCATAGCTCTCAGTAGTAACGACTTCATGAGCTTCTTTAATGATAAAATAACTATTAGAAACAAAATTCACCAAGACCTGCCTTCAACTGGCACCGACTTATCTCTAAACTCACTTTTACCATTAAGCCTAGTTCACACTACATGATTTTTAGCCCAATTGGCCGGTTGGAGAGCTCAACGACCGTCAGGCTGTGATCAGGATTAGGCTGGTCGTTATGTGTGAACTACACAACGACGCATCAAAACGGCTCCATGACATACAGTGGGTACGGAAAGTATTCAGACCCCTTTAAATTTTTCACTCTTTGTTTCATTGCAGCCATTTTCTAAAAATCAAAAAAGTTCATTTTATTTCTCAGTAATGTACACTCAGCACCCCATCTTGACAGAAAAAAACAGAAATGTAGAAATTTTTTCAAAATTATTATATATATATATATTATTAAAAAAGAAAAACTGAAATATCACATGGTCATAAGTATTCAGACCCTTTGCCGTGACACTCATATTTAACTCAGGTGCTGTCTATTTCTTCTGATCATCCTTGAGATGGTTCTACACCTTCATTTGAGTCCAGCTGTGTTTGATTATACTGATTGGACTTGATTAGGAAAGCCACACACCTGTCTATATAAGACCTTACAGCTCACAGTGCATGTCAGAGCAAATGAGAATCATGAGGTCAAAGGAACTGCCTGAAGAGCTCAGAGACAGAATTGTGGCAAGGCACAGATCTGGCCAAGGTTACTAAAAAATTTCTGCTGCACTTAAGGTTCCTAAGAGCACAGTGGCCTCCATAATCCTCAAATGGAAGACGTTTGGGACGACCAGAACCCTTCCTAGAGCTGGCCGTCCGGCCAAACTGAGCTATCGGGGGAGAAGAGCCTTGGTGAGAGAGGTAAAGAAGAACCCAAAGGTCACTGTGGCTGAGCTCCAGAGATGCAGTCGGGAGATGGGAGAAAGTTGTAGTAAGTCAACCATCACTGCAGCAATCCACCAGTCGGGGCTTTATGGCAGAGTGGCCCGACGGAAGCCTCTCCTCAGTGCAAGACACATGAAAGCCCGCATGGAGTTTGCTAAAAAACACCTGAAGGACTCCAAGATGGTGATAAATAAGATCCTCTGGTCTGATGAGACCAAGATAGAACTTTTTGGCCTTAATTCTAAGCGGTATGTGTGGAGAAAACCAGGCACTGCTCATCACCTGTCCAATACAGTCTCAACAGTGAAGCATGGTGGTAGCAGCATCATGCTGTGGGGGTGTTTTTCAGCTGCAGGGACAGGACGACTGGTTGCAATCGAGGGAAAGATGAATGCGGCCAAGTACAGGGATATCCTGGACGAAAACCTTTTCCAGAGTGGCCCAGCCAGA
>NC_060163.1:243246-266271 GCF_021292245.1 Micropterus dolomieu | reverse complement strand
GCGGCCAAGTACAGGGATATCCTGGACGAAAACCTTTTCCAGAGTGCTCTGGACCTCAGACTGGGCCGAAGGTTTACCTTCCAACAAGACAATGACCCTAAGCGCACCGCTAAAATAACGAAGGAGTGGCTTCACAACAACTCCGTGGCTGTTCTTGAATGGCCCAGCCAGAGCCCTGACAAACCCAATTGAGCATCTCTGGAGAGACCTGAAAATGGCTGTCCACCAATGTTTACCATCCAACCTGACAGAACTGGAGAGGATCTGCAAGGAGGAATGGCAGAGGATACCCAAATCCAGATGTGAAAAACTTGTTGCATCTTTCCCAAAACGACTCATGGCTGTATTAGATCAAAAGGGTGCTTCTACTAAATACTGAGCAAAGGGTCTGAATACTTATGACCATGTGATATTTCAGTTTTTCTTTTTTAATAAATTAGCAAAAATTTCTGTCAAGATGGGGTGCTGAGTGTACATTACTGAGAAATAAAATGAACTTTTTTGATTTTTGGAAAATGGCTGCAATGAAACAAAGAGTGAAAAATTTAAAGGGGTCTGAATACTTTCCGTACCCACTGTATTTCTGACACATCGCCAACGCCAGCCAGATATCTAGCATGCCAAATATCTGGAGGAGTCAGCCGACTTGACATCCATGTCCAGCCAATGAGAGCAGGCAGCTGGCAGAGCTGGCAGCTACTTTTTCTCTGCAAAACACTTTTTACTCACCTCCAGCTCTCTATGTAGTTCAGATAGTGTGAGCTAATTCATTCTTTCACCCATATTCTTTGTCTTTATAATTGCTATCTTTATAATAACATAACAGCTGTTTCATGTGTAGTGTCGCTTCATTTCACATTTCACGTGTGTTTTCTTAACAAAACCTGGAATGGAGACCAGTGTCGGGTGACAGAGCCGTTGTCTGCTTGCGTAGTGTGTGACCCCCTGTCACCAATTAGTCACGTCGTGTGAACACCAAAATGAAAAGAATCCCGTCACAAGACGGCAAGTTGTGTATTGTGAACAGCACACTACACAAAAAAAGCCCAACCTTGATCCAGATGTTTTAACCAACTATATAAATATATATTACCTTCCATTTCTCTCTAAGATCCTTGAGAAAGCAGTTGCCAAACAGCTGTGTGACTTTCTACAGAGCAATAGTTTATTTGAGGATTTTCAGTCAGGATTTAGAGTTCATCATAGCACAGAGACAGCACTGGTGAAAATTACTAATGACCTCCTAATTGCATCAGACAAAGGACTCATCTCTGTACTGGTTTTATTAGGTCTTCGCACTGCATTTGATACCATTGACCATCAGATCCTATTGAAGAGACTGGAACATTTCATTGGCATTAAAGGAACTGCTCTAAGCTGGTTTAAGTCCTATTTATCAGATCGATTTCAGTTTGTACATGTTAACAATGAGTTCTCCATGCACATCAAAGTTAGTCATGGAGTTCCACAAGGATCTGTGCTGGGACCAATCCTGTTCACCTTATATATGCTTCCTTTAGGCAGTATTATCAGGAAACACGCCATAAACTTTCATTGTTATGCAGATGATACGCAGTTATATCTATTGATCAAGCCAGGTGAAACTCCTGGAATAAACCTGGATGATCTGTAATTTTCTAATGTTAAACTCAGATAAAACTGAAGTTATTATTCTGGGGCCCAAGCACCTCCGTGACGCGTTATCTAAAGATATAGTTACTCTGGATGGCATCGCCCTGGCCTCCAGCACCAATGTGAGGAATCTTGGACTTATCTTTGATCAGTACATGTTCTTTAACTCTCACATTAAGCAAATTTCAAGGACCGTCTTTTTTCACCTACGTAATATTGTAAAAATCAGGAACATGATGCAGAAAAACTAGTCAATGCATTTGTTACTTCTAGGCTGGATTACTGCAATTCCTTATTATCAGGCTGCTCAAAAAATTCAATTAAGACTCTTCAGCTGATCCAGAATGCTGCAGCACATGTTCTGACAGGAACCAGGAAAAGAGATCATATTTCTCCTATCTTAGCTTCTCTGCATAGTCTTCCTGTAAAATCCAGAATAGAATTTAAAATCCTTCTGCTCACCTACAAAGCACTTTTTTAAATGGTTTTTTTAAATCACATTTTGTGTGATTCTGCTACTGATCACAGCTCTCTGTGAACCATTTTCCCCCAGTTCCCTGCAGGGCTGAATTTCCCACAGGGAGCATTTCAGAATAAGAGGGTTTTGCCTGCCTGATTTTGCTGAATTGTTTAAATTTAGTTGATTTGGTAAGTTGTCCTCGATTTTAGTGCTTCTATCCTGGTTAAGAAGGCTACATAGTTAAATAGTTTATTTTTTGGTCTGTTTTAACTGTGTTTATTGTTGTTACACAATTGGGAGTCTGCACAAGGTATTTTATTTTGAAAATTGACCGGATTCTCCGTTTCTGTGTCTGACTTGCTGCCCTGCTCATCTGCTCTGTGGTGCTTGATGCGTCTTCCGTCAAATGTAGAGTGACTGCCTACTCACCGGAGCAGAGAGCCACTTCTGGGCCACTTCTGAGACGCACTGTGGCGCTTCTAGCATGAGCACAAGCATTGACTATAATGGCAGCGATTGGGTACGGCAGCCGTGGCGCAGCTGTAATGCGGTGCACACGCCGCCTGTGTGAGTCCGGAGTTAGTTATGCTGCTATAGGCCTAGACTGCCGGGGGACTTCCCATGATGCACTGAGCTCCTCTCTCCTCCTCTTTCTCTATCTCTGTATGAAACCTCATCCCATTAATGCATGTTACTAACTTGACTTCTTCTCTTTCCCGTAGTCTTGTGCTTTCTCGTCCCTCTCCTCTCTCCTCCTATCACTTCCTGCAGGTTTTCTGGCTCTGGAGCTGTGGAGTCTGGATCTGTGGCTGCGAGTCACCTGCTGCCCCCGTGTTCCTGCTTGACACCCTCTGCTACAATTGTTGTTATCCTATCCTTATTATTGTTATTATTATCATTAACATGGCGATTGTTATCATAAACACTGCTGTCACAACACTTCATTCAGTCTATAGCAACATTACCTTTACTGTCTGTACCTCTGTGTGTATATTGTGTTGGCTGCCTCCATCCCCTCTCTCTCTCTCAAATTCAAATTAGCTTTACTGGCATGAATGTATAGCAACAATATTGCCAAAGCTATGTATAAAGTACATAAGGACAATTAATTTCATTAGATAAGGAAATAAAACAGCAAAAGTTGTGTTTGTGTGTGTTAATACAAAATAGAATAATAATAATAAAAATATATATATAAAATATAAAAATTCCGTTAAAATAAATATTTTAAAAAATGTAAATAAGTAAAACAGTAAGCGTGTGTGTGTTAGTATGTTAGAAAATGAAAATAATATATTAAATTAAATAAATAAATAAAACAGTAAGCGTGTGTGTGTGTTAGAAAAAAAATTTAAATTTAAAAATTTAAATAAACTAGGTAAATGACACAATTTAAAATTAATATATATTAAAAATTTTTATAAACTAAGTAAATGACACAGTCAAGTGTGTGTTTGTGTGTGTGTGTGTGTGTGTGTGTGTTAAAAATAAATAAAAACAAATTAAAAATTACAATTAAAATAAACTAAGTAAATGACACAGTGTATTATTATAACAATATATTAAAAAATGTAAATAAAATGACAAACAAATAAGTATCAAATGTGATTTTTAACACAACAATTACTAAAATATCAAACAATCAAAATGATAATAATTTGAAAATGAGTATAATTATTTATTAGTCTAGCTTTCCACTGGTTGTCCTTAGTTCATGGCATGATGAGATATATTTTGCAGCAATTATTTGATAGAGTTTGGGGCAGCTGTGGCTCAGGAGGTAGATTGGGTTGGCTGTTAGTCAGAAGGTCAGTGGTTCAATCCCGGCTCACCCAGGCTGCATGTCGAAGTGTCCTTGGGCAAGATACTGAACCCCAAATTGCCCCTGGTGGCTGTTCCGCCAGTGTATGAATGTGTGTGTTGTGTTAGTTTGTGTTTGACCACTTAGGCTCAGTATGTGAATGGTGAATGCAGATGTAGTGTAAAGACGCTATACAGAGCATTTACATTTGGGCATTTCTCCCAGTAAATAGGCGAGTTTCTGTGTGTTTGGGGTATATTTGCGAAATGTTAGCAAAGTGTTTTTGTCTTAGTGTTTTATATTTAGGGCATGAGGTTAGAAAATACAGATCTGTCTCTAGCTGTCCTGTGTCACACTGGAAGCAGAGTCTCTCTTCTTATGGTAGCCAGCTCTGTCTGTGGCAACCCTTTTCTATGGCCAGGCTGTGTTCACTCAGTCTGTATGTTGTCAACATTTTTCTTAGTTTAGGACATTTTATTGTGCTCAGGTAATTTGCCAGTGTGAATTCTCTTTTTAGGGTCAGATAACATTGGAATTTACTTTGTGTTTTGGTCGTTTCTTTCCAGTATTCAATATATTTTTCTTTTTGCTTGTTGGTAATTTATTTTATGTTTTAAAATAACAACACAGATTGTGAAACACAGAACCCTGACTAAGGTGAAGATCAAGCAATAAGTGCCACACAGGTGCTTTTTATGTAAACCATAGGGCTCTGCCAGGTTGTTATTAAGAAGTATCCACATACCCTAACAGTTGGGGCATCATTCCCCTACATATGGAATAGATAACAGTGGAGAGGTAGTGTGAATATGATAGAGAACAATGTCCAAGAAAAAGGGTTGGAAAAATTACTGGTTGAAAAACAATACAGCTTAAATCATAATAACTACATGAATCACCAGAAACCAGAAAAAACAGTAAGACTATAGCTCAGGTACCCTACAGGACAGCTAATACCTGCCATCCTCTGGCTGTGTATTGTTCAGGTCCTGATGATTACCTAGGTAACATCCCATGATACAATACCAACCCTCAACCTTCGTCTCATATCACATAACCCATGTAAGGGATAAAAATGTGGATAGTTGGCTGATTGGTGGGGGGGGCCATAGCAAAGCATTAATACTACTCAGTGGTGCGGTAAATTAATTTTGGATTGCTTCTCTTGGTTTGAACTAAATTGTTTTGTTGAGTGGAAAAAGAGATTAAGCTTTTTAATTATACTGGGTAATTCATTCCACATAATAAATCCCCACTAAAATGGTTTCTTCTGAGGCAGCAGCGATGTGTCAGCCATCTCATTGTGTCGTTATTAAGAGATGTCACATGCAAATAAACAGACACGCATCAGTCATGGTCACCACACTGCTGCCACTTCCTCTGTACTACAGTTTACCACCTGGTTACACTCCATGTTTATGAGAGAAGCACAGTCTTTAGAAAGTACAAGTTGCAGTTAATAATATATTTAAATTCCCCTTTTCCTCATTTCTCCACTTTGATCACTTTATTCTCTGAGGGTGACACATTGTTTGTTCTTAAACTCCATCCAAAACCCACCCTGTCCATTTTTGCCAATCCAACACATAGAGGAGAGAGAAAATAAAAGCCACCTGCCAATTACATCAGCTTTGTTTGCTCTTTAATTTATTCATAATTGGATATAATTGAATGCCGATAACTGCTGAATGTGTTCTTTAGTGAGCCTAAGGCAATTAGAGGGGGGAATTACTGACAATTACTGTTGACTTATTCTGACATCCTACGATTTCCTGTCACTCTAGGTTCAGGTGAACTTGCTCCAACTGGCAGAAGTGTGTCAACCTTCAGCTAATAGTCTAAATTAACAGGAATCACGTTTGAAATGGTAGTTACCCGAAAAGTGTAATCTCTTACTCAGTGGAAAAGTATTTATATTATTGAGTTCTCAACAGTTAATGTAACTGTTCACATTAGTTTTATTTTTTGTTCTCTTACTCCTTGGGTGGCCTGCTTTCCAACAATTCAAAAGCCTTCACACCCACACATGGCATCTTTTAATGTGGTACTTGTGGCACTGATTTTTCACATGAAGATCAAGTTTAAATTGATCTAAGACATAATAGTGCAGAAGTTAAAATATAAAATAATGATAAATAAATAAATATAATGTATTCAGTTTAATTTTGTTCCTCCATCCCTGCTCGTTTGTGTCAGTATATATTGTCCTTATTTCTGTTCATTTTCTGTCGGATTGTTATCTTGTTCGTGTTGTGTGTCATTCTTGTCTGTAACCCTGTCCGGCTGTTCAGTGTCGATAGTGTTGGATTTACGTTTCACTTCACATATAAGATTATCTTCTTTTTCATTTATTGGGAGACGCTGGGCATTTAAGTTGGTCTTTTGGTCTTTGCTTTGTAGAATTACCTTTTTTCAATGGACGGCTTCACTTTACATTTAGAACAAATTTTACATGTATAGTACAGAAGATCTCATTGCATACAGAGCAGGTCTGTACCATACTGTGTTTAATATTATTTACAGTGACCAAAACATTCCCACAATCAGTAAGGTGCGAGTAAAGTGTCAATCATGAGCTTGATAGCTCAGGAGTTCAACATTGTTATGGCTTAAGAAATAAAGCTGTTGATAAGCCTGATTGTGCATGTCCATATGCTGTGGTACTGTCTGCCAGACAGTTTGTGGCTGGTGTGGTTGGGGTCTTTGATGAACCATATTGCCTTAAGGTCAACTGCCATACTAGGATACTCACAATGGTGCACTTATAGAAGTAACTGAGTATGCTCGAGCGCACTTTGCACCTGTGGAGGAAGAAGAGCTATTGTTTTGCTGTTTTTGTGATGGTGTTGGTGTGGTGAGTTTCTGACATGAACCGCGAGGAACTGCTGACTTTCTCCTTGGACGCTCTTTGACCTGTATGCAAATTCCAGTGGTTCCAATGACTTAGGCAGGGAGGTGGCAATGAATGTTTTAAATAATACAAATCACTTCCTGATGATGATGATCACAGAGTACGGTCTAGACCTGCTCTTTTATGAAAAGCGCTATGAGATAACTGTGACAACTGATTTGGCGCTGTATAAATAAAATTGAATTTTACTGAATGATCCGTTAAGTGTTACTGGATGGTAGTCATTCAGAGGGTTTGGGACTTTTTGGGGACAGGGACAGTGGTGATCTTCTTGAAACATGTGGCGAATACAGACTGAAGCAGTGACACGTTGAAAATGTCTGTGAACACACCTGCCAGTTTATCTGCACATACCTTGAGAGTTTTGCTAAGAGTTTGGCTGAGAATGTAAATGCTCCGTACTTGTATAGCGCCTTTCTAGTCTTTTCGACCACTCAAAGCGCTATTACACTACATCTGCATTCACCAGTCATACACATTCATACACTGAGCCTAAGTGCTCAAACGGAAACTAACATTCACACTCATTCATACACTGGCGGAACAGCCGCCAGGGGCAAATCGGGGTTCAGTATCTTGCCCAAGGAGGACACTTCGACACGCAACCAGGGGGAGCCAGGGATCAAACCGCCGACCTTCCGATTAACGGCCAACCCGCTCTACCTCCTCAGCCACAGCCGCCCCACAGCCGACCCAGAAGTGCCTTTGGTGGATTATTCGTTTTGACGGATCTCTCACATCTGCCCTAGATATTCCTAGTGGGGAGGTATCTTGTGCCTTTTGTACGTTCTCAGCCCTAGAAAGTAAGACAACACTTTTTATTGTCTCTTAGTTGTGCAAATAGCTCTCCGGAGCATGTACCTGCATATCCTGTACTCCTCCAAATCATCAGAGTTGTAAGCGTCAGCCTGTGCTTTAAGTTTGGCACCGATTCCTCATTCACCCACGGCTTCTAATTTGGGAATATCTGTGCAGTAATCCTTGGTACAATATCATCATTATATAGCTAATGGCCATGTCCGTGTATGAGTTTATGTACCACTTCGTAGTGCTAAAGCAGTAACATAGGGCAGACTGATTGGTCAGACCAGTGAGAATGATCATTGATGTGTCATTGATGACTTTTGCTCAAGTTTCTGCTTATAGTCAGGCAGAAGCAGAACTGAGATGTGATCTGATTTGCTGTAGGGGGAGTAAGGGAGGGCCTTATATCTGTCCCAGAAACAAGTTCAAACATGGTCGAGTGTGTTACCGCCACTGGTGGGACAGCTGATGTGTTAGTGATATCTCGGCAGGACCTTCCCCGAGTAAGCCACAATGAAAGAAAAAATCTTAGCTGATCTAACTTGCATGACTTTAATCACAGCAACTCATAATGTGACTCAGTAGTGTGCATTGACCCCACGTGCCACTATACAGTCCTGATAATGTCTGGGCATGCTCCTGATAAGACGGCGCCTGGGGGATCTCCTCCCAGACTTGGATCAGGGCATCAGTGAGCTCCTGGAGAGTCTGCAGCGCGACTTCGTTTGATGCACCAATTCATAACTTCCCAGAGGTTCTCCATAGGATTCAGGTCTGGGGAACGTGAGGGCCAATCAATGGCATCAATGCATTCGTCATCCAGGAACTGCATACACACTCAGGCCACATGAGGCCGGGCATTGTCTTTCACCAGAAGGAACCCAGGGCCCACTGCACCAATGAAAATGACTCTGACGATTTCATCCTGGTACCTAACAGCATTCAGGGTACTGTCTGTTACTTGTCTTAAGTAGTTGTTTCTGAAAATGAATTTTTGTGCGCACTTTGAAATAACGCAAAAGAAAAGATTGATGAATTGTCAAAATTCATATAAACTTCTTAAATTTTGCTGACAAGTTTTTATGCTCGCTTGAGGATTTTTTAAATTACAACTTGCTCTGTTGAAACACATTCATTCATTTGCCTCCTTTCATCTGTGAAGAGAACGGAGCGCCAATGATGGACAGGCCAATTCTGGTGTTCTCTGGCGAATGCCAATCGTCTGGCCCTTATGCCACCTGTTCCCTGTTACAGACAGCAGTGGTCCCATTAGTGGTCCTCCTGTTTGTCCCCCTGTTTGTCCCCTCACAAAGTAGCAGATACCGGTCCTGTTGCTGGGTTGATGCCCTTCTACTGCACTGTCTAGCTCTCCTTGTGTGAAGGCTTGTGTGAAGGCCCATCTCCTGGTATCGTCTTCATGCTCTTGAGACTGTGCTGAGAGACACATCAAACCTTCTCGTGATGACCAAATGGATGTGCCATCCTGAAGGAGCTGGACTACCTGTGCAACCTGAATGGCTGCAGCCTCATCTTACCAGTAGCAACAAGAACAGTAGCAAAATGCAAATCTAGAGAACAATTAGTCAGGAAGGATGAGGAGAGAATAATTGTCTGTCGCCACCACCTACAAAACCATTCCCTTTTTGGGGGTTGTCTTGCTGTTAACCTCTCCAGTGCAACAATTTAATTTGCACCAAAACTGGTGACAATGGACTTCCAGAGGATCCAGTGATCTAGGAGTATACTGACATAGCAAACACACCATACCATATCACCCAGCCAATACTCTTTAAAAACGAATTCAATAACAAACAATGCAGTGCACTGAGATACTACAGATGGTTTACAAGATGAACCATTTAGCATACTCACACACGCACACAGACATACTGTTGACATTTGGGAGAGAGTGTACACTATCCTGCTGTGTGGTCAGTGGCCTTGCTCACTGTTGGCTGTGAGAAATAGCTCTATTTACCACTGGTCATCTATCTCAGTCACATCCACTCACATACACACACACATTTTCTTTCTCTCCTCAAGCATGCACTAACGCACACACACAGACACACACAGACACACATACACGGCCAAAGTGCAATTTATACTTCTGCCTCAAATCGACGGCGTAGCCTCTGCGTAGCCCCCTACCCTACGGCGTCACCTACGGCATAGCCTGACATGCACCTCCTTAAAAATGTAACTACACGTCGAGTCGTCGCGGACCGCAAGCTCTGTGATAGGTCAGCTGGGTTGCCTTGCAATGCCTCCGAGCTGCTTTGAAGTAACTTTTACTAGCGGCCAAAACGGCAGCTGTAACACAGTGGATCAATATATTTGACCGTCACAATCCGAGAGAAATGACTCGTTTCATTATCAGAATGTGATCCATTCGGTCGATAACATTTGAAAAGGCTATACCACGTTTACAATTTTACCCCCATTCACGTTTGCGGAGGGCTAACCGGAAGTTAGCCTGCTTGGCCGACACCAGTGGACGCTGTAGCGCTACTGCCGACTAGCGTTTGGGGGTGTAATCACAAGTATAAATGCCTACGGTGTACATACACATGTAGACCCTACGCAGGAGTATAAATCAAGCTTAAGGGTGAGGCAGGCAGCTCAACAAGCAAGTATTTAAAATGAAGGAATGCAATCGGAGTGGGATGCAATATGTTTACAACACTGTTCACTTCCACTGCCCTCCTTTTCCTCTCCTCCATTTCTATTTAATGATCTTGTGGACTTTTATTTCCCTATCTTTATATTTTTTCCACCTTTTCTCCCAGCCTGTATAAAACGAATGACCTCAGATGTTTAGAGGAGGGATAGGACGGCAAGAAAATGAGAAAAGGCTTAGACTGATGGATGACTCCTGCTACATTTCTTTGACCTGCTTCAGTTCTTACTGAGAGTTGCTATATTATATATATATATATATATATATATATATATATATATATATATATATATAAAGATTAATGAACATTCATTCAGACTCACTGGAAACACTAGACTGTAACAGTAAGCCACAGTTCTGTTGTCCAGAAAACTCATTGTAAACTACCATATTGTATGTGTTCCTTGTGACCAGTTACATCAGTAAAGAAGCTTCTTAGGTGTTTATATCATACATTTTCCATCAGTATTGGTTTAATTTTTCACTCAGTTCTGTTGAATAACACATCTCTGGAGCTTTCATGGCACAGAATAGATGTCTTCTCACTCGCTATATTTTATGTTAGCTAAAATATAAAATGTAAAAATATCTGTAGGTTACAATGTTGTCTTGTGTGTGGATGCCAGCACATTGTAGGCTACAGATATTGTGTTTACATCTACCTAACATCTGAACACAATGCGAGCCAGATTACCTCCAGATGTGTACAGGCTGGACTAAGTTAACGTATTACTTTTGTATCAGTGCTGAAACTGTTTTTTTTGGATAAGCATCCAAATAATTTTACAGAACTTTATTGTAAAGGTTGTAAGCAATGTTTTTCATGCTTGTTCAATGAACCAAAAACATCAAATCAATGAACATGCACCTGTGGAATAGTCGTTAAGACATTAACAGCGTACAGACGGTAGCCAATTAAGGTCACAGTTATAAAAACTTGCCCAGGGTCCCTGCTCATCTGCATGAACAGTTGATGAGGAGATGCACCACATTACCTTATGCAGCTGGAGGCCAAAATAAATTAAATAAATAAAAAAATAAATATATTTCAGAACTGATATGTCATACCTGCCGGTCTAGCAGCTTCTCTTGTTCAGAATCCATTGTCACAGCTGCCAGTGGAAACATGATCCTGTCTCTCTCTCTCTCTCTTTCTCTCTTACTCACTCAACAATCCCTTTACCCATCTCAGTGCTATAGGAAAGGGCCTTCAGGTTAACATAATAGCCTGTGTTTGTCTGATTGTGTTGGAACTAGGGTTTTTATATCAGAGAGACTGTATTCACCAGTGTGTCAATTCATACACCAGTATATATCAATTCAATCCAATTCAATTTTATTTATGTAGCGCCAAATCACAACAACAGTTATCTCACAGAAGAGCAGGTGTAGACCGTACTCTGTGATATTATGTCAGACACCCAACAGTTCCCACCAAGAGCAGCACTAAGCAGCAGAGGCAAGGAAAAAATTCCTTTTAAGAGGCAGAAACCTCGACCAGAACCATGGCTCAGGGTGGGCGGCCATCGGCCTCGACCAGTTGAGGGTGAAGGAGAGAGATAGAGAGCAAGACGAGGCAAGAGAGAGAGAGATAGCCATAAAGAGGGAGAGAGAGATGTAAATGCAAAGTACTTGTATAGCGCCTTTCTAGTCTTTTCGACCACTCAAAGCGCTTTTACACTACATCTGCATTCACCAGACAAACACATTCATACACTGAACCTAGGTGCTCAAACCGAAACTAACATTCACACACATTCATACACTGGCGGAACAGCCGCCAGGGGCAATTAAGGGTTCAGTATCTTGCCCAAGGATACTTCGACATGCAGCCTGGAGGAGCCGGGGATTGAACCACCGACCTTCCGATTAACGGGCAACCGTGTAAGCCCCTCCGTAGGGGGGAGCAGCCTACACAATATACACAGAATATATATACAGAAGTACAGACAGTAAGGTAGTGTTGGTACGGACTGAATGAATAATTGTACAGATATTTATACTAATGTTAATGATAATAATAACAATAATAATAACAATAGGACTGGTAATGTGTGGTTAGAACAGTGAGTCGGTTTATGAACACACTGAGAGAAGCCAATTGAATCTAACAGAGAGATAAACGCAGTACTAGAGCTGTCATTCTCAACATCCACATGATTATTAAAATCCACTTCATCTGTTTAAAGGACTAAAGTTGACAGAAACTCTGCAAAATCAGGTAAGAATTCAGAGTACTGACCAGGTGCTCGGTACACTATAACAAATAGAATTGGTTGCAGTGATTTCAAACTTGGGGCAGCGCGGTGGTACAGTGGTTAGCACTGTTGTCTCACAGCTAGAAGGTCGTGGGCTCGAACTCCGGTTGCCCCGGCCTTTCTGTGTGGAGTTTCCATGTTCTCCCCGTGTCCGTTTTCTCCAGGTGCAGATTGGTGTCTCAAAAATTGTCCTTAGGTGTGAGTACTGTTAAATATCCAATCTTCTGCCGGTCACATTGAACGTTACAAACAGGCTGCGCAGCACCGTGTGTGCACAGAGAGTAACCTCATGTCACAGCCACACGCACAGGCTAAAACATTTCTCAGGTGTGTGGAAGTTATTCACGAGGGTGAAGAAGACGCAACACTCACTACATCTGCAGAGAAAGAGACTCTGTGGATATTGTAAAGCAGGGACCAGGCAAACCTCCACACACGGCTCATCTGCTGCTGTGAAAACTGATTTGCGGGTGAAAAGTAAGAAACAGGAGTTCTTTTAAATAAAACTGCTGACAAATAAAGTCACAGCAGACAGAGACAGAAAGAGAGAGACAGACAGGTGTAGGTGTGTGTATGTGTGTTTGAGGGGAAAAGCAAGGTGAGCAGATTACTGTAGTTTGTGATTAAACACAAAAATAAATTGTAGAATTAAGTAGAATTAAAATTGTGTAGAATTTATTTCTAGCTCTATATAGCTCCTTCCAGTGAAAATGCTAATGTTATTTTTCTAATCAATGTTTCATTATGACCATACAATTGAGACCAGTGAGAATGTACAATGACATCCTCGATCCCAGATGAAACCTCAATTACAATGCAGCCTAAAGGACGAAAATTATTTAGGATTATATGACCGCGTGGTGAACCTATGAACTTTAGTCATATTTAAACAACTATTGCTTTGAGTTGTTGGCCAGAAAAATAATCTAACAAGACTTCACTCTGTGTACACGTATCCTATAAAAATACAATTTTGGCTGTATTATTTGTGTCCCCTTCAAAAAGTGCTCTCGAGAAATAGCTGCACTATGGGATTTTGGCTAGGTAGCTCCTGAAATGGAGGCACAGAGAAGTTTGTTAGACTGCGACTCTGCGTAGGGTTTTGGGTGGGTAGCAGTTGAAACAGAAGGGCAGAGAAGTGTGTTAGACTGCGACTCTGCCTGCTGGTCTCAACTCTGGACTGTCATGAATTTGTGTGTAAGAACTTAATTGCTGCAGTGTGCTGGGATAGCTCCTGCCCTTGGCATGTGTAAACTATTCTCATTATGTACATGTTGAAGGTGGATATGATATACAGGTACACATGTACACGGTGTGATGGAGCATAGTGCTAAGGATGCTGGAAAAAATAAATAAGACCTATGACCTTATGACCTGAGGTAGGTGTATTGGTATACAGTTGTTACGACCCCCTGTTGGTCTAGGGAAGTGGGGGCCATAAACATATAGGCAAAACTGGTATAGATCTTAAAAAGGTAACTTTTATTTAGTAACCGGGGATGCAGACAGGTAACAACAAACAAAAGTAGGGTGGATGAGGGTGCTGTGAAAATAACAAACCAAGTTAAAATAAAGAGGTCCTCAAAAGGAGGACTGTACCTAACTATATATTTAAACAGAGTTAATTCTTACTACAAAACACAAAGAGCACAGCACCCACTGCACCTGATGAAAACTAACACAAGATACTACGTGTGGCAGTCAGTGTGGACTCTGGCCCTAACTCCACCCTTTTGTTAACCACAAGCTGGTGGATGCACACAAACCAAAAATACTCAAAGGATACTGTGATTACTGGCTACTAAACATAACCACCAATAGACTACCACAGACTTAAGGGAATTTCTCCACTAAACACAAGGCAGAGCTAACTAACAAGATACCCAGTCAATACAAGCGGCACACAAGTCAATTGGCTGTGACAAGCTGCCTCGAGCAACTGGTTGGCTCTCCTTAGAGAACAGAAAAAGGGGAAACACAAAGGTGACAGTGACAGCCGTGACAACAGTATATTGTCATGATCCTGTCTGTGTGTCTTGTTTGGGAGTCTGAGTTTAGTTCCATGTCCTTAGTTCATGTTTTGGTATTCATTCCTGGTCCTTGTTTGCATTATTGTGGTTTGGTCTCCTCTGTACTCTGTGTTCTAGTTCTGTGTTCTCGTTTAGGTTCTGGTTCTTTGTAACATGTGTGTGTTTCTGTGTTGTTGGTTATTCACTCTGCCCCATGTCTGCTTGTCTAGTGTTTCCCCCTGCTGTCTCTCTGCTTGCCTCGTTAGCCCTGATCCCGGTCACCTGTGTTGCTCCCGCCCCGCTCGTTAGTGTGTGTGTGTGTGTGTGTGTATATGCCTGCTCTTGTCTTCATTCTTGGTCACGTCCTTGTGTGTATGTGCGTCTAATGTTGAGTGTTCCTGCCTGTTCCTTCATTTTCCCTATGGTTTTGGATCCTTCTGTGTCTGATGGTTTTGATGTACAGTGCTTTGTAGCGCCTACCAGAGGAGAGGAGCTGGAACAGGTTGTGTCCAGGGTGAGGTGGATCTGCAGTGATGTTTCCTGCTCGTTTCCTGACTCTGGAAATGTATAAGTTCTGAATGGAGGGCAGGTTTGCACCGCTGAATTTTTTTTTTCTGCAGTCCTGACTGTTCGTTGTAGTCTGTCCCTGTCCTTTTTGGTGGCAGATCCAAACCAGACAGTGATGGAGGTGCAGAGGTAAGACTGGATGATGGCTGTGTAGAACTGGATCAGCAGCTCCTTAGGCAGGTTGAGCTTCTGTTGAATAATTCCTTGTTGTTTCTTAAATTGACATGTTTGTTCACTTTGTTGGTTTGCTGTAGTTTATCTAAAACTTACCATGCTGTATATGTCAACATGAGCAGAGCAGCCGCAAAACCTAGCCAACCGTAACATACACAGTGGTAGTAATGTACCTGCAGCAAGTCACGTACGCCAGACCTGAGATCATGGCAAACTGTGGCCAAGAATGAGATCATGACACATTGTGATTAATGGCGACTGGTACTGCAAGGTACGGCCAGGTACAGCAAGAAACTAAGCCTTGCACTGCAGAAACTAAACTTTGTATGAGACGTGGCACATTTATGTTTGGCATTGTTGAATCATGTTATTCCTTATTGAATCATGTTGTGCATTTATCAAGTATGTTATTCCTTATTAATTCTTTTTAAAAAAATACGATTGTAAGTGTTTGAGTTTTAATGGTGTCAAATTATGCCTGTGTAACTTTAAAAAAAATACGGTGAAGCAGAAGTTGAAACATATTGGTGAATTTCTAGTCCAGTAATGTTAAAAATATAAAGAAGGATAAATTGGAACAATAAATATGCTGAATAATAGCTAAAAAGTGGTAATTTTGATATTAGTGAAAGAGTTGAATTGGTAAAACAGTACGTAAAAACGGCCACTAGATGGCAGCAGAGGATAAGAAATTCACCAATGAAAGGGAGTGGTCAGCGAACACTGTAGTTGGAGACCAAGTGTAACGCCCACCTGGAAGGTGGAGTTTAAGGTGAATATAAGGCGAGGTTCGCTGACCACCAGCTCAGTTCCATCCTGAGACCTGCAGGGATGTTACTCGGGTTTACTTGTCCTTTATTGGAATAAACTCTTTTGCACCGACTCTAGTCTGTCTCCAGTGAAGTTTTTTGGCTAAAGAAGGCTAAGAGTCATGTTTACTGAGTTTAATAAGTTGGTTAGGGTAGGGACCAGGCCTTCCACTGGCCCGACCTGTCCTTATTTCCGACCTGACACTTCCTGAGCTGACGCAGGAATTACATCCTCTGCTGGGCCTTCTTGATGATAGTGTCAGTGTTGGGCTTTCACTTTACGTCCTGGGATATAGTGGAACCCAGAAACCTGAAGGATTCCACAGCAGACACAGGGCTGTTGAGTATGGTGATGGGGGGCAGAGTGGTCATCTCCACACTTTTGAGCGTGTTAAGCTCCAGGTTGTTCTGACCACACCAGAGAGCCAGCTGATCAACCTCCCGTCTGTAGGTCGACTCATCACCGTCCCGGATGAGGCCGATGACCGTTGTGTCATCAGCGAACTTCAGGAGTTTGACAGATGGGTCTCCTGAGGTGCAGTCGTTGGTGTAGAGAGAGAAGAGCAGTGGGGAGAGCACACACCCCTGGGGGGCGCCAGTGCTGATAGTCCGGGTGCTGGATGTGATGTTTCCCAGCCTCACCTGCTGACTCCTGTCAGTCAGGAAGTCTGTGATCCACTGACAGGTGGAGGCTGGCACAGTGAGCTGGGTGAGTTTGGTGCTGAGGATGTCTGGGATGATGGTGTTGAACGCCAAGCTGAAGTCCACAAACAGGATCCTAGCATATGTCCATGGAGAGTCGAGGTGTTGCAGGATGTGATGCAGTCAACTTGGGACTGCATCACATCCTGCAACCACTGATCTGTTAGCCCTGTAGGCAAACTGCAGGGGGTCCAGCAGGGGGCCTGTAATGTCCTTCAGGTGGGCCAACACCAGTCTTTCAAAGGACTTCATGACTACAGATGTCAGGGCGACGGGGCTGTAGTCATTTAGTCCAGAGATGGAGGGTTTTTTTTGGGACCGGGATGACTGTGGAGCGTTTGAAGCAGGAGGGAACTTCACACAGCTCCAGTGATTTGTTGAAGATCTGGGTGAAGATGGGGGGCCAGCTGGTCCACACAGATTTTCAGGCAGGATGGAGACACACCAGGCCAGGAGCCTTCCTGATCTTCTGCCTTTGGAAGAGGTGGCTCACGTCCTCTTCAAAGATCTTGAGTGCAGGTGAGAGGTCAGAGGGAAGGTGACTGTTTGTGGATGGCGTTGGAGCGGGGGAGAGGTGTGACTCTGGGCTTTTCAAACCTACAGTAGAAACCATTCAGCTCGTCTGCCAGTCGTTTAGTACCAACAGTGTTGGGGGATGGTTTCTTGTAGTTTGAGTGTCCGTAGGCTTCTCCACACTGACGCAGGGTCGTTGGCTGCAAAGCTGTTATTTAGCTTTTCAGCGTAGCTCCTCTTTGCAGCTTTGACCTCTTTAGTCAGAGTGTTCCTGGCCTGGTTGTACAAGACTCTGTCCCCACTTCTGAAGGCCTCCTCCTTGGTCTGACGAAGCTGCCTGAGTTTTGCTGTGAACCAGGGTTTTTGGTTGTTGTATTTGCGGAAGGTTTTAGTCGGCACACATATGTCCTCACAAAAACTGATGTAAGATGTGACAGTGTGAGTTAGTCCAGGTCAGTGGCTGCAGCCTCAAAAACACTCCAGTCAGTGCAGTCAAAGCAGGCCTGTAACGCCAGCTTTGACTCGTTGGTCCATCTTTTCACAGTCTTTATAACAGGTTTAGCAGATTTCAGTTTTTGCCTGTGTGGCGGGAGAAGATGAACCAGACAGTGATCAGAGAGTCCCAAGGCTGCACGAGGAACAGAGCGATAGGCGTCTTTTAATGTTGTGTAGCAGTAGTCCAGTATGTTAGTGTCCCTGGTGGGACACTTAATAAGCTGTCTGTACTTTGGAAGTTCATGGCTGAGGTTTGCATTGTTAAAGTCCCCAAAAACAATGAGCAGGAGTCTGGATGTTAGTTATCTGGTCAGCCAGGTGTAGTAGCGCCTCACTAACACAGGCCTGAGGTGGAATGTAAACAGCGACCAGGACAAACGAGGAAAACTCCCACGGTGAATAAAACCGTTTACAGTTTATAAATAATGTCTCTAGGTGAGGCCTGATTTCTTCAACACTGTGACATCTGTGCACCAACCTTCGTTTATATAGAAACAGAGTCCGCCTCCTCGTGTTTTTCCCATGAGCTCCCTTTCGCAATCCGCGCAGATGAGATTAAATCCCTGTAGATGAAGTGCGCTGTCCGGGATGCGCTCGGTGATTCGGTGAAACAGAGGGCAGCAGATCTGCAGAAGTCCGAGTTAGTTCTGTTGAGGAGCAGCAGTTCGTCCATTTTGTTGGCCAGAGAGCGAAATATTTTATTGTTCATTTTTTTTTAAATTAGTTTGTTAATAAAAAGAGGGGGGGGGCTCGTGCTGAGCCCTACTTGTGGTTGAGTAACCTGGGTATAAGCACCTTGCATTAACTTCAAGCACAATAGGTGCTATATAAATAAAGTTTGATTGATTGATGGGCAGGACCTCGACATACTAATGTGCAGACTCAAACTGACATCACCAACACAAGCTGGCAGTACCCGTATCTGGGATATTTGGCTTAATTTTGGTACAGTGGGAGGAAGAGGAGACATGTTGTCCATCTTTATATTTAGGCTATGGTGTGGAGGAGATGGGGGTGTGTGGGTGGTTGTGGGTGTTACAGGGCTGTCACTGTGAACCAGATCCCATCCACGCTTGACACACTTGACTGAGTTCTGATGAAGCAGGCTCCTGCGGTTTAGGAAAAGTATGGTGTTTACGTAAGTTGAGTTACCTAAATGTTGCATAGCTTAACTTAGAAATAACATTGACTATTGGTTTCACACTGGAAACAAACACCGTTTTCCTGGGTGAAAGTCCAGTGTTTATTTGATCCAGCCATCCACTCCAAACCCCTCCCTACACAGACTATGTCACTCTTTATAATAGGCCACCTGACATTAACTTGACATAATAATGCTTGTAGCGTTAAAAATTATGCTTAGCCTATGGGGGTACCCAGTGACGCCAAGTGTCCATATATGACTTGGGAGTGAGAACAGGTTGGACAGTATATACAGTGGCATGTAACCAAATTATACTGTTACAAATTATACCTTGCTTCCTAAATGGGTGCTGATAGTGCAATGGATGAGATGCATGCTTTTGGTGTGGGAGACATGGGTTCAAGTCCCACTCTAACATCCACCAATGTGTCCCTGAGCAAGACACTTAACCCCTCCCTTGCTCCAGAGGCGTGCAACCGCTGACATACATAGCACTTTTAAGTCGCTTTGGATAAAAGCGTCAGCTAAATGACTAATTATTATTAAACTCTACTGTACTGCTGCGGATCCATCTTTACACATCCATGTTGTTTGATCAAGCATTGTTGGATGCCACCACTGGAGCTGCAGCAAAATCCCTGACTCTCTTGTTCTGCAGCGACCTCCTACCTCTGGTAGCTATCATGTTTGCAAGTTTGAGTGTGCCATCTCTATACCACAAACACTGGACAGTTTGTTTTTTTTTTTTCTCATACATACACTTATAATAAAACAGATCAAATATAATCAAGAATTAGAATAATTAAGCATAAGCAGATGTGATAAGATGAAAAAGTAAGTCGATATAAAAACTCTTTTAAAACCTATATTTTCTCCAGCTTGAACCACTAAAGCAATATGTGGGTCTCAGACAGCACACTGTAGTATACAAACAGTGGGCATGTTCTATTGTAAGGTGAGTCCTGTTTTATCACAGACCTTGCCGGCCAGGAGAATTGGCCTATCTCGCATACAAAGGAAGGACACAGCCTTTGGTGTTCTGGCATCTGCATAAACTGAGGCATACATACCAAACTTAAAATGTTTATTCTGCGACCATCCCTGGCCACTCTCTCAGTAAAGGTGTCACTTGCCAAAACTTCCAGGAGAAAGTTAGAGAATATTGTACGGAATGTCACCCTGTGTTATATGATCCATCTCTCAGGCTTCTAGTCCAAGAATTGAATGAGATATAAATCGTAAAATCAATCAGAGAGGACTCCAAATTCTCCTCATGGAAGCACAGTGCACCCCAGAAGACAAAAGGGGTATTGCAAAACAATGTACAATTTTAATGTACTGAAATATAACAGCCTGCACTATAAACCTATAAACCTTTACTTGCTCAGTTAAATCTTCTCCCCTTTTCTTTTGAGTAATGTTTAGTAATTTGTTCTCTTCTATTTAGTTTAGCAGAATGGACGTTACAAATAACTGCTGAATAGTAAAACATCCCAGTTCAGGTAATAACAAGCGTACCTATATAGATGTCAGACACACTGATACTAGTGAGCCATAAAGTCAACTTGTTTGTTCTGTTCTTTAGCATTTATTTTTTTACCCTATTGTCTTGTTTCAACTATTTTTCCATTTAACCATTAACCCCTTGATGCCTGAAGTTTCTGTTTTCATTTGCTTTCAAGCTGATGTTAAATTAAGTGTAAATTGTTAATTTGTCTATAGAACATAGAAAAGATATAAATTCAGGTATGATGTAGGTGTGATGCAAATTAGCGACAACAGGCATAAACGAGAAACCAGTGCTTGCAAAAGGTACGTTTCGAATATGCACAAACAGGCATTTGGGGAATACAAACGCTATCTCAGCTGCAGTCTGAAAGAAAGAGGTGTGAGATGAATTTGCGACAATTGGCGTTAAGGGTTTAAGGATTGTTTAACAAATCAGAATATGGATATTCTTCGATCTTAATTAGTCACACTGTTTTATTCCAACGGTTAGTATTAGTATGAATTGTGTTAGTCACCAAGAGTATTTGGTTTGATTTTGAGAATGGTTAACCATGATAGCTTCCCTTTTCCTTGTATCTAATACTTAGAAATTAGCCATTGTATAACTGTTTATGGTATTTAAGAAGAGTGTTGACATTGTGAAGACATATGAGTAGTACGATGCATGTTAACAGACGTGCACACGAAAAAATTTATTAATTAAAAAATTAATTTAAAAAAAAGGTGGGTGGGTGGGTTTGTGATGAGGTTTGAACAACAAAAGGTGAAGAGGGGTGTGAAATTGGGGGTTTGTATTTGGGCATGTCCGGTCTTATCCTCTAATAGCAGTGGTGGGGGGTTGATCACCTAAGGATGAAGACAGGTGTGAAAAGGGGGGTTTGTGCATGTGGGATGTCCGGTGTTATTGCAGCATCACCATCGTGGACGTCACAGAGTGGGAGATGTGGTTCAGCACCGGCTTTGTGGTCCAGTCGGGGGAATGGGATAGAACCCTTGATGTCTTCTCGCAGTCCTAAATATTTTCCATTACTCCAGGATGATGTCGTCGATAACTTATGGGTGGATGACTATGGCAAAGAACTGGGGAAAAGAAATTTAACATTTCTCATTCCTGAAGAAAAACCAGAAGAGGACAAGAGCAGGGTCAAGCCGTTTAAGGGTACATGTTTGGACACTCTGGACTGTTGCGACAAGAACACATCTCCTAACACTACTGCTAGCAGTATTATACAGGTAACCGTAGCTTATTATTTATACGATATACTGCAACAAAAAGCTATACAAACGTGTGTATTGTGCATGTACAGACGAATGTAGCCGAAAACAACCTCACACATGCATTGACACGCAACACTTCTTTTATATCAAAGGACTTAAAGGGGAAGTTACGCAGAAGCTTTTTAACGAAAATTTCGCTGATGCTCAAAAGTACGTCCTACGTGGTCTTAGGTTGATGCCAACGTGTGAGTGCAGCATTCGAGACGTTGCAGCAGCTGCTCTACAGATTTGGCTGAGGAACCCTTTTCTCGCTTAAATGGGTAGTTAGAGTGAAGGACAGTGTGAGCACAGTAGTTATCTGGACATCTGGAAGGGGGAACAACACTAAAAACAATAGGGAATGTGTCTAGTCTACTAAACCATGTCAAAAACAGATACATCATGTATAAGATGAGAGCACTGTTGTGTGAAGCTGTTAACAATGCAATATGTGACACAGATATAGACAATATAGAAGACAAGTTAATGATAAATGGAGTAGACCTCAAGATAAAATTCATAAGAGCTAAAAATGAATTTTGCTTAATGCACATTCTGTCTTCAAAATTTTAGCGTCCCAACGGGCACTTGTGTTTGTAATCATGAAAATATATTCTTGGGACAAATGCCTAAATTTATTGCAGTAGGATTTGTAGATCATGAGGCATTTACAGGTAGTTATGCGCGTAATCCATTTACATTTAACCATTATGATATTATTACATTATGAGTTTTTATGTGTATACATTGACGGCCAACAATATCCTTCAAAACGCTTTCAACCCAACTTTACCAGAGGGAATGCCATCAGGGAGTATCATCAATTGTACTCGGCAACTGGACAGTATCTTAAAAACAACGCTATGGCCATAACCCGCGACGAATTTTGTAATGGATATAGTCTGTTCTGTTTTAACCTGAGCCCTGATGAAGGAGACCATATGTCGCTAATTAAAAACGGTAGTGTTAGATTAGAGGCTCGTTTTAGAACTCTGCTTCAACACACAATAAATGCGGTTATTTACGCCACATATGATTCTATAATTGAGATATCATCAAGAAGACAGGTTCTTATTGACTTTTTCTAACTTTAACAAACGATAGTATGAATACAATAGAATTGTTGAAAGTACTTGATAAGGTAGTAAAGCAAGGCGTTTTTCTTGGAGTATTTGCTAGTGACCAGCTTCCTAAATCAGTTATTAAAAAGAGACCTGCCATGTTGGTGGTAAACACAGACCCCTCCCACCTGGGAGGACAACACTGGGTCGCTATCTATATTAACAAGCAGGGTGTGGGA
>NC_060163.1:237493-243146 GCF_021292245.1 Micropterus dolomieu | reverse complement strand
ACATAAATATGCCTATTGAGCAGTAGCAGGCTACTATATCAACATAGGAAATTCTCCATTCAAAGTAAAATTCAATAAGCTGGAGTGTTGCGCTGAGAGCAGCTGAGCATATGGCTCAGAAGTAGGCTAACGGAAGAAGACAGGTATTGCGAGGGAACGCAAAACATATTGCGAGGTAACGCAAAAGTATTGCGAGGGAACGCAAAACATATTGCGAGGGAATGCAAAAGTATTGCGAGGGAACGCAAAACATATTGCGAGGTAATACAAAAGTATTGCGAGGGAACGCAAAACATATTGCGAGGTAACACAAAAGTATTGCGAGGGAACGCAAAACATATTGCAAGGTAACACAAAAGTATTACGAGGGAACGCAAAGCAGTCCTCAAAAAAAAGTTTTTATGTATGTTTTGATTATGCAGATTTGTTTATGCATATATTTGTGATATGAGAAATGTATTGGCTCTCTGACTTTGTTCTGTGTTTTTGTATGCATCTCACATTTTTTTAAATTTATAATAAAGAAAGTTTATTTAAAAAAAATAAAAATAAAAAAAATCTGTCACCATCCCGTTTTAGCAACTAAGCAATTTTTGCAACTTTGAGCACAAAATTAAGCTATCTGTCAAAATAATTTGGCAAACTATGTGGGCAATCAACATTGCAAGGAAATGACTCAGAAAAATATGAAATATCATAGAAATGTCAAAATACACTATTATTATTATTATTAATAATTTCATTAATATTACTATAATTATCAGTAATATATATATATATATATATATATATATATATATATATATATATAATTTTCTGTCTATACCACTACTACTTTTACTCTTTGTATTTCTGTGTGGAAATTGTGTGGGCTGCGGCCCCCACCCACTTCCCTCTCTTTCGCTTTAGCTCCCTCTCTCGCTCTCTCTCTCCCTCACCCCCAACCAGTTGCGGCAGATGGCCGCTCAACCTAAGGTTTCAGGCTCTGTGCTAGGAAAAAAATAAACTGCTCTAAACAGGAGTTGTCCATTGTAGTGGATCCACTGAGGTTACTATCTCCATAAGCTGTAACGACCTAGATACACTAAACCTGGCCCGATAACTAGAAATTATGTTCTAATATTTCACCAGAAATATGAGCCCAACTGGCCCTAAGTGCACCTCAACATGCTTTAAAAAAGCAACTTGGACCAAATAAGTACTCCTAACTAGATTTTCTACCATTAACCAACAACCGCTGGGGTTCACATAAGTACCTGACACATAGCTTAAAGATTTCATTCAAATTGACCAGAAGAGGGGTGCTACAAATGCAAAAAATGGGTGTGGTATAACACAAACCAAACTATAAATCAGAAATTGTTTGTCCACTCCATACAGATCTTGCAAGATATGTTTCATAACAATGTTGAACCATGTGTGTGAAATGACTTTGAAATCGCATCAGTGCAAAAATATTTGAAACAAATAATCACCGTTTGCAGCTTTTTTTTTCTTATCTTTTTTTTTTGCTGGCCAGCATTTCATTTCCAATTTAAAGACAGTTAAAGAACCCATTTGGAATTGACCTTTCAACTGCATCTCACATCTTCATCAGCATTTTGCTGGTACAGTTACAACATGTAGTTGTATATGGGGAAGATGGTAACGCCTGTTTCTGTTCAAAAATGCTCTCTGGCGTCTCAGATGCCATGTCCTTTTCTTTATTTTTATTTCTTTTTTTTTTTTATTTAAATAGGACAGTGCACATTAATGACCATCACTGATGTAAATATGCCAGATATAGCCAGAAGGCAATTTTTCATCTGTAGTGCCCTGTTCTGGTGGTCCCCAATAAGTTAGCAGGTCAGAGCAGGATATTCATCATCCACTCCCTGTAACTGTTGGCCCTCAGTGCCCCATGGACCTTCTGCACCCCCCTCTCTCTATCCTGATGGTTACAGTTCAAATTACAGTAAGGTATTTATCTGTGATAGTGAGTTTCCTGTACACCGTGGTCCCATAAGCAGCTTTGGATTCCACTGACTATACAAATCTATTCCTATTTTCAGTATATTATTTTTAGTATATTAGGTAGGTTCAGGTCAATATCAGTCCCTAACATTGCCAAGAACTGGTAGCTTGTTGTTTATACATACATTCACCCCCATATTCAGTACAAAATCATTAGTTCTCTGTTATCTGTCAGTTATCACTGACTATCTTTTTTAGAAAAGCACTTCAACTGAGAATGGGACTTTTACAAATTCCCTGCACTATTTCCAAACATCCACTAGATGTCACCATTAGTTTGAACTCAAACTGCTAACCACATCTTTGATGCATGCTTTCCCTGGGCACAAGGTATTTGTGAACAGTTAACAGTGTCACTGTTAAAGTTCCTGAATAATTAGGATTTAGCAGGAAAATCTATTTTCCTGTTATCTTTATCAGTGATTATCCTGCACATTCTGTATATATGGCCTTCTACAGACATGTTAATGTGAAGGTGTTTGTACACTTTGTGTATCCTGTAAAATCCCTTTGTTTTCTATATACCCATCGTCCCTAAAATGTTCTCATTTATGTAGACACATATATATTATGCTGCATTTCATACATATTATGAATGGTTAACTTATTTATTGGTTGAATGAAGCTCAAATGGAATCACTTAAGACAGTCAAATGCAAAATCTGAAAGGAAGAATGATGAGAATGAAAAAAGTGATTAATATAAAATCATTATCACTGCATTATTTTGTCATGATTTAATGATGTCACCAGATATCCTTTAGTAATAGCCTATAATAATGGGTCTGGCCCTATCACTATAGGCCATACCACAGAGCTTCCTCACTCAGCCTCACTGCAGTGTTTAATTTAGTGACTAAAACTGAATCTCTTTGCCTCTACAAACTAGTGCTTAACTCAACTAATGATATATCGCTGTAGATCAGGTATAATCTGTGAAAGACTTGAGTTCCCCTTTTACAAACCCATATTATGACCATTAAGGCCGGTTTGCTTCTTTCATAATTCTCTCTGGCTGTAATATGTCAACCAAAAATATTGTAAATGATAAATTAACCTGCAGGCCTCTGCTTTGACCTGAGCTGCGCTGAAGCAGAATGTACAGTGTGTCCCACACTTCAGACAAATAGTAATAACAGCAAAATGCTGAACAAGAATAGTATTTCATGATAACAGGGCTGTATGTTTATGAGAAAGTATAAGGTGAAGTTTATTGTATATTGTACATTTCTTTCCCTGCTCTGATAGAGTTTTGATAAACAGCCATGAAAAGGGGTTCACTGTTTTAACCAAACTGGGAGAACTAGAGAGAAGCATTTGTTGCAGAATTTGTAAATAAAAATACTGGATAGACCTGCACTTCAGTTTGGTATAGGTAAGATATTCAGCTATTTCTTAAGGCTTGTGCAGACTACTCTACTTTCAGCGTCAGCAGATCGATGTTCAGACTACACAACTTGCCATGTTGTGACAAGAGTCTTGAAGTCGTTGTGGCGTTCAAACTAGGTGACTGATCAGTGACCAGGGGTCACACACTCCACAAGCTGACAGCAATTCTGTCACCCGACGCTGGTCTCCAAACCAGGTTTTGTCAAAAAAACACACATGAAATGTGAAACGGGAAATGACGCAAACCTACACATGAAACAGCTGTTGTTTATTATAAAGATAGCAATTATAAAGACAAAGAATCTGGGTGAAAGGATGGATCAGCACACGCAGGTAGCAGGGATTGTCTGAGCTACAGAAAGAGCTGGAGGTGAGTATAAAGTGTTTTGGGGTGAAAAAGTAGCTGCCTGCTCTTCCAGATTTTTGGCATGCTAGATATCTGGCAGGCGTCCATATGTCAGAAATGTGTCGGGGAGCCGTTTTGATGTGTCATTGAGTAGTTTACACATAATTACTGGCGAGCGCTGATCGATCGCTGATTTACCCCTGATCACAGCAAATCGGGTTTAAAATCTGTACTGTGAACTAATGGTGTGTGTTGTAGTAGGCCATGCACATCTGAATGTTGTTTTGATGTGGAGACAGAAAACAGTAATTGTCTGATGATTGGATTAAACATTCTTAACTCTAGTCAGCTCCTCAACCAGCTGAGCGTAAACTCCATTCTAAAATGTAATGTTCTTTATATTCACTTTTTTTTTAAAAGCAAAGTTTGTGGAAAGTCAGCATACATTTTGTTCCTGGATCAGTCTTTACTCAAAGGCTTCACATTAAGCCAAACAACACACCAAGAGCCTGATTCTGTTCTTCAATCAGAATAAATAGTTAGTGAGTAATAGTAACTAATAGGACCTCCATTACTAAACAGTCCACTTCAGCTTACAGGAGGCAAATACTACAACTTGCTGGAGCCTATGCCAGTATATATGGGCAAGAAGCAGGATACACCATGAACAAGTCACTATGCTACACTACACACACACACCTACTGTATTCTGTATGTTTTGTACTGTGGGAGGAAACTGGAGCAAATGTTCTGTCAATTGTAGGAATGAAAATACATTTTAAATTACTCAAAAGGAAAATTCTTGGTCATTCTTCATAACTACATTCATTTTGTTATTGTGTTATCAAACCCCATTAATTACATTGCATTAAATGGGTAATTGCTATATTTTTAATGTGGTGAAAACTAAAATGATTGGTTTGCTGTTTTTACAAAATTATATTTCTTTAACTGTCAAAGTGCAAAGCATATTTTCACCAAGAAGTCATGGTCTAAAGATGATCACCAGAAACTTATCCGATCTGGAGAAATCCAATACCATGACATATATATACCATGATATAGAGGGGAGGGTGACAGTGTGTAGCAGCGGAAGAGATGCAACAATGCATAATTGTTTCCCTTGGTCCAGACCAAATAACTACAGGTGTGAAAGCAGCTTGCAGCCTGTCTGCAGGGCCCACTAGAAGTCCTAAACCCCTCAGCTCGAGTGGATTTTCACTCCTTTCTCATCCCACTCCCACAAAGATTCTCCTGTCCCATCATAATCCCATGATATGAGTATAAAAAATCATGCCCCAAGCCAATCATGAAAGAATGACTGCAATACCATCTTGTAGAAAAAATCAGAGAATGTGAAAACTTACCTATGATTCCCATCCACTCCTACTGACTTATTTTCCTCCTGTCCCTTTCCTATTATCAATAGGGAACAGCATATGGCGTGATAGTAAAGTAGCTATCAAGCTCCTCTCCTGTGGAACCAGGTTCCAGTTTGGGTTCAGGAGGCAGACACCATCTCCACATTTAAGAGTAGGCTTAAGACTTTCCTCTTTGATAAAGCTTATAGTTAGGGCTGGCTCAGGTGAGTCCTGAACCATCCCTTAGTTATGCTGCTATAGGCCTAGACTGCCGGGGGATTTCCCATGATGCACTGAGCTCCTCTCTCCTCTACTTTTTCTCCCTCTGTATGCAACCTCATCCCATTATTGCATGTTACTAACTCGACTTCTTCCCTTTCCGGTAGTCTTGTGCTTTCTCGTCCCTCTCCTCTCTCCTCCTATCACTTCCTGCAGGTGTTTCTGGCTCTGGAGCTGTGGAGTCTGGATCTGTGGCTGCGAGTCACCTGCTGCCCCCGTGTTCCTGCTCGACACCCTCTGCTACAACTATTGTTACTAGTCCTATT
>NC_060163.1:226482-237393 GCF_021292245.1 Micropterus dolomieu | reverse complement strand
AGGCCTAGACTGCCGGGGGATTTCCCATGATGCACTGAGCTCCTCTCTCCTCTACTTTTTCTCCCTCTGTATGCAAGCTCATCCCATTATTGCATGTTACTAACTCGACTTCTTCCCTTTCCGGTAGTCTTGTGCTTTCTCGTCCCTCTCCTCTCTCCTCCTATCACTTCCTGGAGGTGTTTCTGGCTCTGGAGCTGTGGAGTCTGGATCTGTGGCTGCGAGTCACCTGCTGCCCCCGTGTTCCTGCTCGACACCCTCTGCTACAACTATTGTTACTAGTCCTATTGTTATTATTGTTATTATAATCATTAACATTACGATTATTATCATTAACACTACTATAAATATCTGTACCATTTTTCATTTAGTCTATAGCAACATCACCTTTACTGTCTGTACCTCTGTGTGTATATTGTGTAGGCTGCCTCCCGCCCCTCTCTCTTCTTCCATCCCTCTCTTTTTCTCTCTGTTCCTCTCTTGCCCTCTCTCTCTCTCTCTCGTTCACCCCCAACCGGTGGAGGCAGATGGCCGCCCACCCTGAGCCATGGTTCTGCTCGAGGTTTCTGCCTCTTAAAAGGAAGTTTTTCCTTGCCTCTGTCGCCTAGTGCTTGCTCTTGGTGGGAATTGTTGTGCTTCTGTAAATAGCATCATAGAGTACGGTCTAGACCTGCTCTTTTATTAAAAGCACTGTGAGATAACTGTTGTTGTTATTTGGCGCTATATAAATAAAATTGAATTGAATTGAATTGAATTAACTGCCCACCCTTCCCACCCCTGCGCACGCTGTTAACATGTGGATTTGTGCTGAGATATCTGCCTGATCACAAATGTTGGTTTCGGTTTATACCTCTGATGAAGTGCAGTGCCCTTGTCTCATTCAGTACAGTTTGAAGGGGAGCACAGCGGAGTATAGGTCAGGGAACTTTTAAAAAATAAATAATAATAATAAAAATTTCTGGACATGTCAGAGAACACAGATGTCGGAGAGATTCTGAATTTGCAGAAAGTTTTGAACATGAGCAGAAAACCTGCTGAAACAGGAGTCATAGAGTTTTTCTAACTGAATTAAAATTAAAACATTTATCATCGAGGTGAAAAGGTGCCCCAAACAGATAACTCTTCTGTCACTAACAACTATAGAGGATAATAACAAAGTAAAGAAACAACATTTTGATTTTGGGACGCTATACATTAACTTCAGGACAGTTCAAATTGTTTTTCAGGACTGTTCCGGAGGTGAAAAATTTAATCTTGAGCACTGAGACTCCCATTTGCATATCAACAATAAACACAGTTAAACAGACAAAAAACAAAACAATTTAACTACGTAGCCTACTTAACCATGCTAGAACTACAAAAATCTAAAACTCTCTGCTGCTTCCCCCAGAAACTTACCTATGATTCCCATCCACTCCTATTGACTTATTTTCCTCCTGTCCCTCTCCTGTGATGAATAGGGACAGTTTGTTATTTATGGGTGTCTAATAATTTCTGAGCACTATGAGGTTGTCTTAAACTGTGAAGTCGCACTTATTATTTCTACAGGATGTGAGCATTGATCTACTTGTGCCAGCTGGTCGCCCAATCTGTGGAACAATGGTCTGCCATATGACTTCTCTCAGCTCTACGTTGATTGGCCCACAGGTGACCAATGAGGAAAAAATCTGCTTGACCTGTACATATGCAACCAATCAGAAAAATTTCTACTCACATCAGTCGGTATGGCTAAGGAGCTGAAGCTGACCTAACATGAGTAGAACCAGAGTAGAACCTCATGTCTGTCCGTCTATCTACATATACACACACACACACACACAAACACATCCAAATATATATATTCCTCTACGGCTGTTTATTATTGTGATTATTTATCACACTGAATGAATAATATCAAGTCACAGAATCAGTCAGTTTATGCCTTGAAAATATGCATTAAGTAAGTAAGTTTGAAAAATGTCACTGCTACTATACTCCTAGTATATGGCTGACCTTCTGACAATACGGGCGTGATTCTGGTAATTTACTTCTCTATAACAGAAACATGTATTTCCATATGGTTTGTCTACCTTAGATGTGTCCTTTCGTACAGTCTATGGTAGTTTTCTGTGATATGTGTAAAGGGGACAGTTACCATGGAGCATGCCCTACTTCCATATGGAACTGAGACAGATTGAAGAACCATGTGCTAAAAAATGCTTGATAAAGATTATTTCCAATTCTCTGTTTTTCCGTGCTGGAGATGTATAATATACCTAGCAACTGATGCAGAAATTTACCTCAGTTTTTCACCTTGTTTAATACAGTATATTTTTTGTTAGGGACATTGTGTGTGTTAATAATTTGGATTATGAATGCTGTAACAACACACAAAATGTATGTGTCTCATCTCAATCAAAATTGGTTTGTCTGAAACTTCAAATTGGTCTGGCCAAAATAAAATCAAATTATATTCATATGAATGGGGGTCAGATGTTTTTGGCAACCACAATTTCATATGCAAAGCAGTGAACAGTTTGTTGACACATGTCTGGCTATTTACAAAACTAAAGTAAGTTGTGGCACAGATTCAGCTATTCCTTTTTTCATTGACAATATGACAATCTGTGCAAAACCACACACACTTGTTGATATGTTAATCTAAGAATAGACATAGATCAAACATGCACATGCATGGTACTGCTTCTCAACCCTAATATGCAGAAGATGGAGAGCTGTGGAAATCCCTGCCTGCCCAAGACCCTACAGCCCCCAATGTCATGGGGTGAGTGAATGATTTTGTCTAGTGCCAATATGTTGGCGAATTGTGTATCACATAGTCTCTCTATTAAGTACTACTTATAATAAATACACAATAGTTATTGGTATGTCAACTTTGGACTTTGTCTCTTAACATCATGGTCATTCTGCTAAGCATGAATGTGAAAAACACAACATTAAATTCACTAAGAAGAAGAATCCTTGCCTGAGTACAGTTAATTTTCAGTTCTGTCTCATAACAGGCAAGAATAATCCTAATGGATTGTGTTAGGCTATAGCAGCTACAATTTTATGTAGGCCCCTAATAGCCAAATGTACAGTCCTAGTTAATTAAAGGTAAAATTGTGATGTGTAGATTCTTCGAGTTTTCCATATGTATGATGTAACTGTATGTAAATAACATACTGAATTACATACTTTTGGCTTCGGATTTTTTTATTTTACCCGTAGTTGCCAGGGGAAGTGACGTCAGCAAGGAATGTCAGCTTTTACAGTGGACGAATATCTGACAGTGGAGTGAAACTGCGAAAGTTTATCAGCAATATCCGTCTCCATCCTTGTGTTTTTGGGCACTAATGGCCCCCAAAATACGGAGAACATAAACTACGCGATACACACTATCGGTTAATATCGATATTATAGGCTTTCGCTCTTCAGAAAAATTAAAAAGGGATGGTGAAATTTGTACCGAAGGAACTGGGAGTGTGATTTAGGGGTTGAAACCAGTAAAAGGAAGACTGGACTATTTAATATAACGTAAACAAAAGGTTAATAGCTGAACATTTAGGTTAAGCAACGTTAATTACTAAGGTAACGTTACCAACGAAGCAACAGAGGTAACGTTAGCTAATAGCGAAATGGAGCTGAGAGTGGGGAATCGATACAGACTGGGCAGAAAAATTGGAAGTGGATCTTTCGGGGACATCTATTTAGGTGAGTACAGTGTGTTATCTTCAGCTTGCTCATACTAACATGTTATCCCGTTGTTCCCTGCCTGTTAACGTTAGCAACATTTTAAAACATTTGAGCCAAATAATAATTGTTTCATGTCATGTATGTATTAATCCAGTTTAACGTTACGTCAACAAGCTAGTTGTTACTTTTCCTTACCTCTGTATATCTAAGTTAATTATTGAAATCTACTAAAACATTGAAACAAGGCAATGTGAGTCGAGATACCCTGTCCCTGTGGCATTATATAAAATGCAGAGAGCTAGCTTGTTTAACTGACATTGTGTAACGCTAAATAAAACCAGTGAAAACGTTAAAACTACTGCTGTCTTAGATTAATCTTTATACAGCGGTGTGATTATATTGTGAAAAGTTACTTAAGCAAAACAACACTGACATTAGGCAAATTAGACAGTGATGTATCTAACGTTATTGCTACAGGGTTCGAGTCAGCCTAGAGACCCCCCCACACACACACACAACACAGGGCAGGCATCAACCAGCAAAGAGTTTGTTTTGTTAAGAACACAAAAACATTTAATGGTTGTTATGAATGAATGAGTAACGTAAACTAGCTTGATCTTTAGCCAACGTTAAAGTTCTGAAGAAGATGGATAGGCAATTCTTCTCTGTCCTGAGACCTGATTAACAGACATGGTGAACCCGCTAACGTTACAACCAAGCCTACCACCCTTTTCAGTTTTCCAAGGTTGCTCTTTTCATTTCTATCAGCTGTTTGTTGTATGACATACATTCACTGTTGAGTAGTCATGTTAAAATGTTTCAACATCGGGCATGTTTTTTCCAGTTTATGAAGGATTCAGCTAGCTCTCAAGTAAAATAGCCTTTGATATGCAGGTTTAGGAAACTACTCAGGAAATGGTTGTTTACAAGAGTCAGTTTAAACTTCCCATGTCATAACTTGATGATTGGTATTACATTGTCTCAGTTATTACATTATATGAGCAGACTGTGTCATTTAGCACAATTAAGTTAGATTCTACAATAAAGACAATTTTAAGTAAATGTTAGGGATGTTGCAACCAATAGAATGCAAATTAGGTGCGTGTTAGGGCACATTTATTGGGGTCTGTACCAAACCCAAATATTCTTGTTTAATGTTTTCTTAGGCCCCGTGTCCACCAAAGTGGACACGGTGGTAGTGCTGAACAATGTGGAGAAAAAATCTAGGCTAATTATGATTTTTCGGCCAGATATTGCAAGTACGATTTTAATTTGTGATTTTTAAGTCTAGCTAAAGTTCCATATTCACTGCCAGACTATTTTTGACAGAAGCTGCGTCAAGCAGCACAGAGCCGTATAACCAGGCAGGAAGTCAGACACAGAATGGCATAGAGAATCCGGTATTTCAAAATCAAACACCCTGTGCAGTCTCCCCACGGCTTGAGACTAAAGGTGTCCTGTTGTCCTGAGGACGATAGCAAATGTGTTTGGGACGAAGAGAAATATTCTGGTGGACGCCTCTGGGAAGAGAGGGATTGTGCGTGTATTTATTTATTACTATCACTTAGCAAATGACAAACTGAACCCTTCTCATGTTGTTACTACAGTAATGCCGGAATCACACAGGAGCCTGGCTGCTAACCTGTTCCCGCTGTACAAGTCCATCTATCCTCTCAGTCCAAACGGCTTGCTGACCTAATAATCGCGCTGTGAAGGCTAACGCGTTAAGCGCCACACACAAATCTTCTCACACAGTGAAAAACAAATCTATATTCTGATATCAACTAGCGGCGACAATCATCGAGTTTTGGTTTATACCTCTGATGAAGTGCAGTGCCCTTGTCTCATTCAGTACAGTTTGAAGGGGAGCACAGCGGAGTATAGGTCAGGTATACTTTTAAAAAATAAATAATAAAAAAGATTTCTGGACATGTCAGAGAACACAGATGTGGGAGAGATTCTGAATTTGCAGAAAGTTTTGAACATGAGCAGAAAACCTGCTGAAACAGGAGTCATAGAGTTTTTCTAACTGAATTAAAATTAAAACAGATAACTCTTAAGTTTTGTTTTTAAATCTTTTTGTTTGAATCAAGCAAAATAAATATTACTTATTTTATCAATTTATCATCATTTATTATGTCACTAACAACTATGGAGGATAATAACAAAGTAAAGAAACAACATTGTGATTTTGGGACGCTTTACATTAACTGCGGACAGAGGTGAAAAAAGTTAGTCTTGAGACTCCCGTTCGCATATCAACAATAAACACAGTTAAACTGACAAAAAAAGAAACAGTTTAACTACATAGCCTACTTAACCATGCTAGAACTACAAAAATCAAAAACACTCTGCTGCTTCCCCCAGAAACTATGTGTCAGACAGACACCGTTTTATTTCATTTGAGTGAATTTATGGGGTACAAGCATAAACACACATCACATCCTGCCTTTTCTGCATCAATTTATGGTCAAAATGTATTTATTTATATAAAGGGAAACTATATACATAATGCCGTAAGGTCCTCAGGCACTCTGTAGCTATTTCTTTTAAATATGTAGATCAACTTTTCTCATTTTAATAAAATCCCTGCTCAGTCAAAACACATGATTTAGTCTCCCCTCCTCTTTAGTGTTTTCTGTTTGGGGAAATGTGCAGACCTGACACCTTTTCACCTCAATGATAAATTATTTAATTTTAATTCAATTATAAACTCCTGGAATTTAAAAGCTCCAGAATTTCAGTAGGTTTTCTATTCAAAACTTTCTGCACATTCAAAATCTCTCCCACATATTCATTTGTGTTCTCTGACATGTCGAGAAAATGGTCGTAATATTGCGAGACGTCATCATTTAATGAGAATTCATAATACCTGCCCTATACTCTGGCAATGAACTACTACACCTGTGATCAGAGAGAAATCACATCCAAATAAAATTTGACTGCTTTTGCGGCGTCTCTACGGGGGAGTCGTGGCGTGAGCCGCTATGTTGGTCTGTTGTTTTGCCCTCCAGGTCATTGCGCATGTCACGTGACTGAAAACTATAAATACACCATTTGACCACTCAAGTCAGTGCCATGTATATTTATTAAGGCTGAACATTTTTTTTGTTTGTTTTTTTTTTATCAATATTGCGATTGCGATTTAATAGGAGCCATTTTTAAGCTTACCTTCTGTATTCAAAACGGTGACGTTTATAGTATGACCAACACAATATTAGATAGATTGAACATGCAGTTTTTTCTTGTGGGTCAAGCCTGTGTTATGATGAAATTAGGTGATGCATGAATTATTATGAGCAATGGTGTAGAAGAAGTATCAAATTTTAATATGAGAAAGATAATTTTAAAGTCAAGTCATGGCATTAAATAATATATCATCAGGTCGGCCTACCTACTGACGACAACAAAAACTAAGTGTATTATTCAATAATTGCTCCATATCAAACAGTTCAACCACCTATTGAGTCCTTATCTCAGTTCAAATCTCCTAGGAGTCCATCTTTCTATATCCCAGTAAGCAAACAAAAATTCCCAGTTTCCCACTTGGGGTTGGACCCCTAATAAAACAAAAGTGCAAAGTGTTTTATAAAAGATAAACACAGCGTGAAAAAGGGCACGTAACACCACTATAAAGATAAAATACATGAGTAAAATGCAAGATACAAAATACAAATGAAAAAGAAATGGAAAGCACAAGTAGGTAAAACAGATTAACTAGAAACATAAGACTACAATAAATAGCAACTTTAAATAACTAATATAAACACCGTAAGATAAAACGGCAACTCAGATAAAATCAATATGCTTTCCGATAAGTGTGGTTTTAAAAGACACTGACTCTGAGAGCCTTACTTCCTCGGGCAGTTCGTTTTAGAGCCTCGGGCCCTGAGAGAAAAGGCTCTGTCCCCTTTAGTTCTAAGCCTAGACACAAGAAGAGACGAGACCTGGAAGATGTCAAATGTCGCAGTGGTTCATAAGGAGTTAAAAGGTCTAATATATAAGCAGGAGCCGAGCCAAGGAGAGCCTTAAAAGTAATCAATTGAGCAGCTGAATTTTGTACAGTCTGTAGACGTTTGAAGGTTTTATGATTAAGACAAGAGAAAAGGCTGTTGCAATAATCAAGAAGTGAGGAAATGAAAACATGGCCAACAATTTCCGCATCTCTGACACTTAGAATAGACCTGATTTTAGCTGTTTCTGAGCTGATGAAAACAAGACTGGAAAAGTTTAGTTACGTGTTGCTCAAAACATAAATTACTCTCAAATAAAACACAGAGGTTTCTAGCAACAAGCGTAATGTGTTACGACAGGTGACCATTAGATGACAGTATTTGTTTTGCAAGGCGTTAGGGACAAATAACAAGAATTTCTGTTTTGTTGGATTTCGGTTGAAGAAAGTTATTTGACATCCAGTCTTTTATATCTACCAGGCAGTCCTGTAGGGAGTTTAGCGTATTCAGGTCAGTGGGCTTCACAGGAGTGTACGATTGTGTATCATCAGCGTAACAGTGGAAAGAAATACCATGTCTGCTTATCACTTCACCCAGGGGGAGTGCATATATAGAGAATAAAACTGGACCAAAAACTGACCCTTGAGGCACACCGTCATTAATAAGAGAGTAATGATGACGCATAAATAAAATACCAGAATTTCACTCACCAGCTAGAGCACAAGCTTCCTGAACGGTCTCTTTACAATAAACCGCTCAGCCTGCCATTATCCTTTCGGTATTTGCATGAACAAATATCCAAAAGGCTCAAAGCCGCAGAGCTCCATGTATTAGCTGAGCGACGCTAACAGACGGCAGGCAGACTGCTAGTAGTGACAGCAGCAGCTGCCACCTGTCAATGAAAGTGGCCACGCTCGTAATTAGGTAGAACTTTAAGGCTTAGTATAATTTAAACAGATGAGAGAATTTACCCCCCTCACAGTTGTCATTAAGTGCAAAATTTGCTATGTGCACTAAAACCATTTTTTGAACCAGGCTGTAAACATGTTTTATTCTGCTGTAAAGTTGGGCATTTTAACATGGGTGTCAATGGGGATTGACTACCTTCTGCAGCCAGCCTCTAGTGGCCACTCAATGAATTGCAATTTTTTGTTACTTCCGGGTAGCCTCTGCTTGGTTGTACTGACTGTGGAATTTCAAAAAAATATATGTGGTGTTTTAGATTTTGTATTGGAATTTGAAGTTATTCACCAATTTTGTAGCATTAGTGCTTAAAATTTATTTATTTATTAAAAGTTATTTTATATAAAATTAAAATGGGATATACCCAAAGTAACTAACTTAACCATACATTTTATCATTACTATCTTAAGATTTAACCAATAAGCCTTATTATTGTCACAATTCTCCATGTCACACATTATGATATAGTGTCACATCACATGATGAACTGCGCCACAATGCAAAAAAAGTGGATTTTAAGTACCATTCAGACAATGGCAGATTAAGAAAAACTGCACAAAAATGTGATTTTTGACAGGATTTCTGCTGGAATAAAATGTAATAATAGAAATTGCACAACCTTAATGGTCCGTGAAAAACATGGGATAACATTAGGAGTATTCAACATGAATGAAGGACAGGTGGTCGTTTGAGTAGGTCCCAGGGAAATTGAGAGGGTCCCCACTTTAGTTAATGAAAACTATGACTACAAAAAATGTCAATTGACTGTCTTTTTTTTTTTCCGTAACTAAGAGAAGACGAGCTGAAAATAGGTCTTTATATAAAAACTGAGGAAATGTGTTTTGTTTTTGTTGAGGAGAGTGGACTAAAATGTTAGTGGTGGGCTCATAGACTATATAAGAAGTGAAACGTAGTCATCGTGACATCATCCGTTGGCTTGTGGACTGACATTTTGAAGCCTTGAGTTTGGCTGAAAGGCTGCCGCCATGTTGATTTTTTGCAACCAGCAGCACCGGACATGACCATATTTGGACGAGACGATGGAGCTAACAGCGGTGTGTGGAGCTAGCTAGCTTGCTTAGCTAGGTGCATCTGTAATTCCCGTTAATTTTAACAGGTCTGATAATTTTGTCTAGCAAACAACAGTCTTAAAACTAAATGTTGCGTAACCAGAGAAAGTGAACAGCCAACTCCTAATAAGCTTTTTCAACGGCGCTTGTTAAATTTACACAGTGTCGTGGGTACGAGTCACTCTAGCCTGATTGAAAGGTCGCCATGGTAATTCAATTCAATTTTATTTATATAGCGCCAAATCACAACAACAGTTATCTCACGGCGCTTTTCATAAAAGAGCAGGTCTAGACCATACTCTATGATGCTATTTACAGAAGCCCAACAGTTCCCACCAAGAGCAGCACTAGGCGACAGAGGCAAGGAAAAACTTCCTTTTAAGAGGCAGAAACCTCGAGCAGAACCATGGCTCAGGGTGGGCGGCCATCTGCCTCGACCGGTTGGAGAGAGAGAGAGAGAGAGAGCGCCTACACAATATACACACAGAGGTACAGACAGTAAAGGTGATGTTGCTATAGACTAAATGAAAAATGGTACAGATATTTATAATAGTGTTAATGGTAACCATCGTAATGTTAATGATTATAATAACAATAATAACAATAAGACTAGCAACAATAGTCGTTGAAGCAGAGGGTGTCGAGCAGGAACACAGGGGCAGCAGGTGACCCGCAGCCACAGATCCAGACTCCACAGCCCCAGAGCCAGAAAACCTGCAGGAAGTGATAGGAGGAGAGAGGAGATGGACGAGAAAGCACAAGACTACCAGAAAGGGGAGAAGTTGTGTTAGTAACATGCAATAATGGGATAAGGTTGCATACAGAGGGAGAGAAAGTAGAGGAGAGAGGAGCTCAGTGCATCATGGGAAATCCCCCGGTAGTCTAGGCCTATAGCAGCATAACTAAGGGATGGTTCAGGACTACCTGAGCCAGCCCTAACTATAAGCTTTATCAAAGAGGAAAGTCTTAAGCCTACTCTTAAATGTGGAGATGGTGTCTGCCTCCTGAACCCAAACTGGAACCTGGTTCCACAGGAGAGAAGCTTGATAGCTGAACGCTCTGGCTCCTAGTCTACTTTTGGAGACTCTAGGAACCACAAGTAACCCTGCATTCTGGGAGCGCAGTGCTCTGGTGGGGTAGTAAGGTACTATGAGCTCTTTAAGATAAGATGGTGCCTGACCATTAAGAGCTTTGTAGGTAAGAAGAATGATTTTAAATTCTATTCTGGATTTTACTGGAAGCCAATGCAAAGA
>NC_060163.1:220710-226382 GCF_021292245.1 Micropterus dolomieu | reverse complement strand
TCTTTAGATAATGCGTCACGGAGGTGCTTAGGCCCCAGAGCAATAACTTCAGTTTTATCTGAGTTTAACATTAGAAAATTACAGGTCATCCAGGTTTTAACATCCTGAAGGCACATTTGAAGTTTAGCTAACTGATGAGTTTCATCTGGCTTGATCGATAGATATAACTGAGTATCATCTGCATAACAATGAAAGCTTATGGAATGTTTCCTGATAATATTGCCTAAGGGAAGCATATATAAAATGAAGAGGATTGGTCCAAGGACAGATCCTTGAGGAACTCCATGACTAACTTTGGCATGCATGGTGGACTCATCGTTAACATGTACAAACTGAAATCGATCTGATAAATAGGACTTAAACCAGCTTAGAGCGGTTCCTTTAATGCCAATGAAATATTCCAGTCTCTGCAATAGGATCTGATGGTCAATGGTATCAAATGCAGCACTAAGATCTAATAAAACCAGTACAGAGACAAGTCCTTTGTCTGATACAATAAGGAGGCCGTTAGTTTGGGCTTTTTCAGAAGAGGTTTAATTACATTATTAAACATTATTTAATTACAGCTACTTTAAAGTACTGTGGTACATAGCCTGTTGATAGAGATAGATTGATCATATCTAGTATAGAGGTGCTGACTAAGGGTAAAACATCTTTAAGCAACCTAGTCAGGATGGGGTCTAAGAGGCAGGTTGATGGTTTAGATGAAGAAATTATTGAAATTAGTTGGTAAAGATTGAGTGAAGCAAAACAGTCTAAACATGTATCTGGTTCTACAGCTGTTTCTAAGGTTCCTGAGTTAAGAGATAAGTCGGTGCCAATTTTGTCTCTAATAGCTAGAATTTTATCATTAAAGAAGCTCATGAAGTCGTAACTACTGAGAGCTATGTGAATACTTGGCTCAATAGAGCTGTGACTCTCTGTCAGCCTGGCTACAGTGCTGAAAAGAAACTTGGGGTTGTTCCTATTTTCCTCTATTAATGACGAGTAGTACGCTGCTCAAATAATATCAAGTAACAATTTGTCAATCATAGATAATCCCGCCCTGAAGCACTCTGCTTTATGGTCTATTTTCCTCTAAATGGGACTATAATTTACTAAGTGAACATCATCTTGTATTGAAGAAGACATGAAACTTGTGATTGAGACCATAGGAAAGTGTTTACTGAAATAAATGCTGAGAAGTAGGTCATAGAAGTAGAAAGTCATTTTCCCTTATTTCTAATGGAGCTGGACTTCTTTTTGCAACCAGAAGAGTCGCCCCCTTGCGGGCCATTCGATAGAATGCAGGTTTAAGAGACTTCCGCGTTCACATCAGTTTGCTGACCGGAAGCTTCCCGCTTCGGTGGCTATTGAACATTCACAAATTGCATGACATTTTCCCACAGTTCTGTCCATATAAACAATGCACCCCTGTCATTGATTGATTTGTCCAGATTGATTTAATCCGACTTCCAGGCTAACGTTGGCTGGGTTAATGTGATAGCTAACATCAGTTTGCTAGTTTCAGATGTTGTGAGTGAAACATGCAAGGCTTCACATTTAATGCACAAGTAAACTTTTTGTTCTGACAAGAACAATGCTTCATTAAATAATATATTTAAGTCACCGTGTTTATTAACGTGTCCTTTTCCAGGCACAGATATTTCAGTGGGTGAGGAGGTCGCAATAAAGTTGGAGTGTGTGAAGACCAAACACCCCCAGCTCCACATCGAGAGCAAGATCTACAAGATGATGCAAGGAGGAGGTAAAGTAGCAGCTCACATGCTCAAATCCTCATCTCTCATTTGACTCGTGTTCTCCATCTCAGCCCTACTGTGCTAAGTTTCCATATATTTATCATTTTGTCCCTCTCTCTCTTGGTCCTTAAGATTTATACATTCTACTTTTAGGGATTAGGGATGCACCGAATGTTGGGCCACCGAAATTAATCGGCCAAAAATAGCAAAAAAAAGCATTTAAATTTTTTTCAAATTTGGAGTGCACACGTATTCAAGCCTTTATTGTAAATCCACTGAAACGGCCCAGTGCAAGCTGACAGGCGACTTTATCCTGTCAGATTCTCTCTTTACGAAGACAAGTGTTGCAGTATGAGAGTCCTACCTGAAGAGAGGCTATGAAGTCTTCATTTTACACGAGACGAGATCCACATAGAACATTATTTATCAAATTGGGTCGCACTTTTTTAATTTCTTAAAAATTTTTAATAAATTAAACTTTTTTCGATTTTAACGCAAGCATACACATGTGACAAAGTCCGGTTTTCAAAATAAGGTCTCTATACAGTATGGAAATAAGATTAATTTGATTATATTCACAGAAAATATAAAACCAGTGTTTCCCACACATAGGCTTTAATTGGGCGGGCCGATTAACAGCCCCCCAAGTAAATTTGGCGACCCATTTTATTTGTTGATTGCTGCACAGCGCATATTCGCTCCACACATCCTCTCACTCGTCGCTCGCTCGCTTTCTCTCTCTCGCTCGCAAACACGGACAACGGATCCAGTCTGTGAATTGAATGTTTGGTATCATAAACACTGCTGCACAAATCTGTCCAACACAATGCTGCCGACGCAGTGTCGGAGAATCACTTTCAAAACAGTTATTAGCAAGCATGTGAGGAGCCTAGCTAATAAGGATCGCTATGTTAACTTTGGAAAACAGCTGACGAAGTTGGCACACTGTATAACTGGTTGTCAACAGGTGCGTTCGAGATAACCGTGGCTGACTTTTGCCAACTTGATAGGGGAATAAAAACAGTGCTGTCAAGTCAGACAAAATCTACCTCTGGTAGACTGCGTGAGCTTACTTTGAGCTTAGAACAATGATCAGGCCTTGCTCCCAGGAGGTCTAGTGACGTTTTGCAGCGCAGATGTTGTGCCGAATTCTGCATGCCTGCCGTGAATTGCATACACCTCACGGGAGGTATCACTATTTTAAGCTGAGAAAAGAGGTGGATGCAAATCTTGCCTGAGGGAAGCTTGTATATTGTTTTCACAGCTGCAGAGGAAATAAAAGTTCCTGTTTAGAGTATGAACACCGCCACAATGTCTTGCTACCATCCCTCATCAGTTACCAGCTTCATACTTTACTACTGCTCTCTAAATATTGGCACTGACCATTGACTGGTAGCTGGAGAGGTGCCAGTTCACCTCCTGGGCACCTCCGTGTGTTGCTATGGGTCCTGTTTGTGCATGTGTGTGTCTTTCAGACCTGTGTGTAAATACTAACATAATAACAGAGTGAAAACATAGTTTCCCCTCGCGGGATTAATAAAGTATATCTCCTTCTTCATTTTATACTTGTGCATCGATGTTCTGCAATTACACCGCCAAACACTAGTCGGCGGTAGCGCTACAGCGTCCACTGTGACTTTTGCCAGCCGAGCAGACTAACTTCTGGTTTAGCCATCTGCTTACTTGAATGGGGATAAAATTATATAAGTGTAGCTAGGGTTGGACGATATGGCCAAAAATGTTATCACAATAAAAAGTTTCATATGTTTTGATATCGATAATTATCACAATACGTATCAAATTGTTATTTCTTTCGAGTTTAAAGGCTGATTTGCTCCTGAGTGAGAGTTGAAGAAACCTGATGGTTAATTGTGGTTTAAACTCTTCATCACTTCACAACTCTGAGGTAGAACTTTCAAAACAATAAAGATAAAATCTTTATGCATTGAGTAAAATTAAGTAAAAGCTTTTTCAGTCCCTTTTCCTCAAAAAAAAATAAACATCTAATTTATGTATGATTTTAAGTGAATAAAGTCAAACATTTATTGAATATTTATAGAACATTTGTTATATTGTTGTTGAAAAACATTATATCACAATAATTATTATGTTTTTATTGTCCAGCCCTTCATGCGACTTTTCAAATGTTATCGACCGCAATGGATCTTGTTCTGATAGTGAAACGAGTCATTTCGCTTGGGTTGTTATCCACCGTGTTAGAGCCGCTGGTTTAGCAGCTATAATTTTATGCACGGGGCGCTTCCTGTCGGCTCTGAGGCATTGCGAGGCTACCCAGCCGACCAATCATATTTCTTACGGTATGGGTAGCCTCAACATGTAGTTAAATTTTTGAGGAGGTGCACATCAGGCTACGGCGTAGATTCAATGATGAAGTATAAATCACAAAACTTAAATTAAATGAAATTATTAATAAAAAGACCCAATTTCAGTTGCAAAGACTACGCTTGGAGAACTTTGAACATGGCAGTAAATCTAGCAGATTCTTAGCCATCCAATTGAAATTGAATAAAGAAAAAAATAACAGTTTCCTCCTTAAAGGGCTTAGCTGGGAATCTGACTTATAACCCAGAAGAAATTCACAATGCATTCAGAGATTATTATAAAAACTTATATACATCACAAATTGATCCATCTAGCTCTAACATCGATGCATTTCTGAACAATATAGATTTGCCAAGGTTAGATGATGAACAGATCAGGGCTCTGGATTCACCTGTTTCAATGGCTGAACTCCAGGAAGCTCTCTTACGTATGCCGAATAATAAAGCCCCTGGGCCAGATGGTTTTCCGGCTGAATTCTACAAGGAATTCTGGGAAATACTTGTGTCCACATTCTACAGGATGGTTATGCAAATCAGGGGTACTTGCATGTTGCCTCCAACAATGAACTCTGCTAATATCAGCCTGCTCCTTAAACCAGACAAAGACCCCACACTCCCATCCAATTATCGCCCAATATCACTTATTAACGCAGATCTTAAAATCATCTGCAAAACCCTAGCAAGAAGGCTAGAGAAGGTATAATAAACTCTGACCAAATAGGATTTATTAAGGGCAGGCACTCCACCAACAATACACGCAGGCTACTTAATGTAATAGATGTAATATGCCACTATTCATAACCTGGAAAGTTACAGCTACAGTTGTTTCTTTAGATGCAGAGAAAGCATTTGACAGAGTAAATTGGAAATTTCTATTTGCTACTTTATATAAATTTGGATTTGGAAACTCTTTCATAGATTAGATTAAAATCTTATACAGTTCCCCAACAGCTTCTGTCAGAACAAACGATCATACTTCTCCATGCTTTAGTCTCCAGAGGGGTACCAGGCGGGGTTGCCCATTCTCTCCCTCGCCATTTGCTATTTGTATAGAACCGCTAGCAGCTACTATCAGACAAAATAATAATATTAAAGCTGCAAGCAGCGTTGGGCGGGCCCTCGCACTTGTAAGCGCGTCCGCGCGTGAGCCGGCCGAGTTGCATATTCTGGAGCTCTGCCGGTGCGGCTGTGAATTTGCTACGCGGTTATGACGCCGCATGAAGGTGCTATATGTCACTTCCTGTGTCCCCTATGTGGAGCTACATAGCACTTGCCGCTATGAATATAAATCGGTATTGACGTGTAGATGTCCGCGGGGTGGGAGAGTTATCAAGCACGTAAAGTTTGTTTCAGATGTGAGCATGTACACTGAACAATAATGTACCCAAACAATAAAATAAATTCCTTTTATATTTCCCTGCCTTGTTGTTTATGTGTACATACAGAGGAAGAATGTGAGAACAGCACACATTTCATCGTTACTGTGTGTTAGAGCATGGGAGAACAGTGGATACTTTTAATACAGCCCACACCCCTAATACTGTGTAACTATAACAAGTAGAGAACAGAAGAAAAAGATGTTCTTTCTTTA
>NC_060163.1:215513-220610 GCF_021292245.1 Micropterus dolomieu | reverse complement strand
GTGTATATATATATGTGTATATATATATATGTATATATATATATATGTGTATATATATATGTATATATATATATGTGTGTGTGTATATATGTATATGTATATATGTGTGTGTGTATATATGTATATATATATGTGTGTGTGTATATATGTATATATATATATGTGTGTGTGTATATATATATATATGTGTATATATATATGTGTATATATATATGTATATATGTGTATATATATATGTGTGTATATATATATATATATGTGTATATATATATGTATATATATATATGTGTGTGTGTATATATGTATATATATATATGTGTGTGTGTATATATATATATATATGTGTGTGTATATATATATATATATATGTGTGTGTATATATATATATATATGTGTGTGTATATATATATATATGTATATGTGTGTATATATATATATATATATATATGTATATATGTGTGTGTATATTGCACTTTTGTGTATATAGCAGTACTTTTAAATTAAAAGTACGCAATACACTTCTTTAGAATTCATGATTAAATTTTTCAGTTAATCCCCTTGCCTTTCCTCTAGCAGCACCAGCAGGTTGACAGTTTTGGCTTTTACTGAAATATCTCAACTATGGGATGGATTACCATGAAATGTGAATATAGATGTTGCCCAGAATATGACTCCCTACTTACCTTTATGATCCTCTGGCTTTCTCTGCGGTCCTTTGTTCATTGTTTGTTAATGTTATACACAGGGAGCTAACCGTGCAGCAGAGGAAGCAGAGAGGGAACGCCGGGACCGGGAAGACAGACTGAGGCACGGCAGGAACCCAGGGGCCAGAGGAATACCTGCTGCATCGGGACGACCACGAGGAACCCAGGACGGAGCCCCTCCCACCCCGCTAACACCCACCTCCCACACAGGTCAGTTCACTCCAGCCTGCCTCATCTCCTCTGGACTCGGGACACTACATCTGTTGCGAAACCCTCAGTGTAGAGTGAAGTGTTTAACCTCTAGACTCTCTAGTGCCAGTGACCCAGTGTGTATCAAAACATGGTAAATAAAGTCCTGAGCTTTCCAGACCGGAAATATTCATCGGCCCACACAGTCCATCTGTGATTTTCTTTGGGAGGTTTCTACTCAGTTTCCACTCAGTTTGCACTCTGTTTCCACTTAACTAAAAAAAATATCTAAAAATGGCTCTGCTGACTAAGCGTCTTAATACTTGCGTTGCAGACAAGTCGGCACAAAAAAAAAATTCCAACCTACAAAATAAATGTACAATGGAAAGCCACTCAAGGTTGGAGTTCCTACTTGTAAACTCAGGCCAAATCAACGACCTCCCCCTGACGTTTTAAGAACCACAGAGAGTTCAGAACCCACAGCAATTCATCAGTGATGGCCCCACTGTTTCAGCTCCAGATAAATGGTCTTCTTCAGTAAAGTTACAGAGCAAATGTAAACAGCAGTATGGCATGCCCCAACAAACATGAGCCAGCCCACAGTAATTCACTCTGTCATACTGAACACAGCACAGCACTAACCTGTCTGAAGTGTACAAAGTTTTTAGGCCTACATCAAAGTTTCCCCTGCACAAGCAGCTACACTGATGGAAGAAACTAGGATGCAAAGTGCTTCACAGTTACGACATGCTAGAAAGCTGCATCTAACAGACAGGACAGCAAAACAACTGCCAAAACGATGCACCACAGAGCCCATAAAATGTCTGAGCAGCTGTACCCAACCTTCACCGGCAATACAGCAACGCAGCATGGCAAAGAAAATAAGATCAATGTCATCACACTCATGGAGTGCAGATGGCATACTGTGGAGAAGAGAGGCCTGGTTGTACACACTGACCATCCTTCTTTGGGAGCCAGCCCAGATAGGATCCTTGATTCAACACAACTCCTTGAGATCAACTGCCCCTTCAATAGTTCGATGTCCCTGGCAGAATTTCTGGGCCAGCCAAATGATGACCTCAAGTTTAAAGGCTGATTTTTGTCCCTGAATGAAAATAGAAGGGCCAGATGGTTAACTATTTATGGTCAGACTGCTTGATGCCGAACAGTGGATCACTTCACAAATCTGAGGAAGAACATTCAAAACAATTATATTTAAATAAATATGATTAGTAACTCTTTTTTTCTTAGTCCCTTTTCCTCAACAAAATAAACAACTTAATAGAAAAATTAAGTGCTAATTAGTTTGTGATTCTAATAAATTAAATATTTATTGACGATATTTATTAATTTGGCTGATGCTTTTATCCAAAGCTACTTACAATTGCTAATTATGTCAGAGGTCGCACACCTCTGGATCAACTAGAGGTTAAGTGACACATGGTAGATGTGTCATAGCGGGGGATCTGGGTCTCTCACACCAAAGGCAGGCGTCTTATCCATTGCACCACCATCACCACTATTGAACATTTGTTATATTGTTATTGAGGAAAGTTTTATTGCAAAAATTAACATTTTTTTTTTATCGGCCAGCCCTAATTAGAACCTTTTGTTGGATACACATCTTGTAAACTCTGTACACATTTAGAAATAACACATTATACTCTGAAACACACAAACACAGGAAGAACATGCAAACTCCAGACAGAAAGACCCATGGACAGATTCAAACCTCCCTCATGAATTTAAATTTAGGATATAATATTTAAACCCACAGAGACAACACCTTGCATGTTAATTAAAGAACGACACAGGCAGGAAGATGTTAAACATAAAATCTTACTGATCTAAGTGCTGTCACCAGGACTAAAGCTGGAATCCTCTCAGTTGTTGTCCAAGCGTGATCTCTGCATGGTGTGCAGGCATGCAAACTCCTTACCTTTTCCGTGAAATTAGCAGTTTTGAAACCAAAATGTGTCACCTAGGTGACTTGTGCAGATCCTATGAGAAAATATTTGGGGGGGGGGGTCAGTCATTGCTAAGACAGCATTTAGGCCTCTACAGAGTCCACTCCTGTCTAGCATTAGGCTTTGCAACTTTACAACAGGCTGTGCCTAACCAACTTTTTTGCAAGTCCACTACACTGCAGAGTCTGACAGCTGAATACGTGAGGACGGTAAAAGACTGCCGAACGAACTGTCCGTCGGAAAGCAAGCCTGATGGAAGACAGAAGTAAGCTAGCTTACAACTGTTCTGTCAGATACAGTTATGTTGCCAATTTTATTACTTTGCCCACTGTTATTAACCAGTATTGTTTTTTTTTAAACCTGTCCTGCCCAGCAGCCTGGTATAGAGTATGATGAGCTGGATACCATATTGTGCCAGACAGATTTTACTTTAACAAGAGAGTATTAATATACTACTTTGTTTGTTTTATTATTTCTTTAATTATGTATTGATTTGTCACCAGGCCGGACAGGAGGGGCAGACATGGGGATGGGGGGGGGCACAAACATCGCACAAACAGACAGCATAGAGAGGACAACACCTGCAAGAGAAGGGGGATGGAGGGTGGGGACAACAGGGAATAGCAGAGGGAAACACCAATTGCAGAAAGCAACAAAACCTGCAATAGAACGGGGAGGGGGGCCTGGGCCGGAGAAAGAGAAAAACAAACAAAGGAGAGATGCCAGCCGGCACCAACCGCCCCCACCCCCCCGCAGCCAGGGAGACCACAGACCCCTACCTATGGATACACTGTGACCCACACCACACGTTCACCACCGGACAGAAACCCATCGCAAACATCCCTCCCCCACCAACACCACGCCGCCAATCAAAATAAAAAAAAATCGATACCCCGACACCCGTCAGTCAAGTTAGAATCCCCCACGCCCGCACCACGATTCATCCAAGAATCGACCCACCCCCAGACACACCTACCGGCCGCACGGGAGCCTGAGCAGCAAGGCCGTAAACACCCACCCCCACTAAGTGATAAAGTTGATTAAGGGGGACCAGAGAGATTGGAATTGTGTTTTGTTTTTTTTTATAGCACACATTCTCTCCATGCTAATGTGATCTATAAGGAGATTCCTATATTGGGCAATACTTATAGTCTTTTTGGCCTTCCAGTTCATGAGGATAGTTTTCATGGCGATGCATAAGGCAGTGAGAAGCATGTATGATTTGTCAACCTCTATACTAATGTCACTTAGGTCCCCCAGCACGCAGAGTGAGGGGGAAACTGGGACGGGGTAACTTAGCTATATTGATAGGTCTTCACGTATCTTCTGCCAGAACTTTTGAACAAGTGCACATTGCCACATAGCATGTAACTCAGATATGTTACATGAGCAGTTCCGGCAGATGTTTGACTGCATAAGACCCATTCTGAACGTCCTTTGTCCAGTATAGTGTGTTCTATGGAGAGTTTTATATTGTATGAGATAACGGTTTTGGAGGCGAGAGTTTAAGAAAGTCTGTTATCATTGGAGGTAGATCTAAGTCCATTATGTTATCCTTAAATATTGCCTGAATTATGGATTTAAACTGTTGAAATTCCTCACCCATCAGTGCATACATGGAACTGCCCCTGCCTACACTCACCTAAAGGATTATTAGGAACACCTGTTCAATTTCTCATTAATGCAATTATCTAATCAACCAATCACATGGCAGTTGCTTCAATGCATTTAGGGGTGTGGTCCTGGTCAAGACAATCTCCTGAACTCCAAACTCAATGTCACAATGGGAAAGAAAGGTGATTTAAGCAATTTTGAGTATTTCACAATCTGCTCAGTTACTGGGATTTTCATGCACAACCATTTCTAGGGTTTACAAAGAATGGTGTGAAAAGGGAAAAACATCCAGTATGCGGCAGTCCTGTGGGCGAAAATGCCTTGTTGATGCTAGAGGTCAGAGGAGAATGGGCCGACTGATTCAAGCTGATAGAAGAGCAACTTTGACTGAAATAACCACTCGTTACAACCGAGGTATGCGGCAAAGCATTTGTGAAGCCACAACACGCACAACCTTGAGGCGGATGGGCTACAACAGCAGAAGACCCCACTGGGTACCACTCATCTCCACTACAAATAGGAAAAAGAGGCTACAATTTGCAAGAGCTCACCAAAATTGGACGGTTGAAGACTGGAAAAATGTTACCTGGTCTGATGAGTCTCGATTTCTGTTGAGACATTCA
>NC_060163.1:211412-215413 GCF_021292245.1 Micropterus dolomieu | reverse complement strand
GTATTTCACAATCTGCTCAGTTACTGGGATTTTCATGCACAACCATTTCTAGGGTTTACAAAGAATGGTGTGAAAAGGGAAAAACATCCAGTATGCGGCAGTCCTGTGGGCGAAAATGCCTTGTTGATGCTAGAGGTCAGAGGAGAATGGGCCGACTGATTCAAGCTGATAGAAGAGCAACTTTGACTGAAATAACCACTCGTTACAACCGAGGTATGCGGCAAAGCATTTGTGAAGCCACAACACGCACAACCTTGAGGCGGATGGGCTACAACAGCAGAAGACCCCACTGGGTACCACTCATCTCCACTACAAATAGGAAAAAGAGGCTACAATTTGCAAGAGCTCACCAAAATTGGACGGTTGAAGACTGGAAAAATGTTACCTGGTCTGATGAGTCTCGATTTCTGTTGAGACATTCAGATGGGAGAGTCTGAATTTGGCATAAACAGAATGAGAACATGGATCCATCATGCCTTGTTACTACTGTGCAGGCTGGTGGTGGTGGTGTAATGGTGTGGGGGATGTTTTCTTGGCACACTTTAGGCCCCTTAGTGCCAATTGGGCATCGTTTAAATGCCACTGCCTACCTGAGCATTGTTTCTGACCATGTCCATCCCTTTATGGCCACCATGTACCCATCCTCTGATGGCTACTTCCAGCAGGATAATGCACCATGTCACAAAGCTCGAATCATTTCAAATTGGTTTCTTGAACATGACAATGAGTTCACTGTACTAAAATGGCCCCCACAGTCACCAGATCTCAACCCAATATAGCATCTTTGGGATGTGGTGGAACGGGAGCTTCGTGCCCGGATGTGCATCCCACAAATCTCCATCAACTGAAAGATACTATCCTATCAATATGGGCCAACATTTCTAAAAAATGTTTTCAGCACCTTGTTGAATCAATGCCACATAGAATTAAGGCAGTTCTGAAGGCGAAAGGGGGTCAAACACAGTATTAGTATGGTGTTCCTAATAATCCTTTAGGTGAGTGTACCTCAGTGAACTCCTCACCCCATACACCGCCTCACAAAACCTCCGCTCCTCCACCTCTACCTACTGCCTGCACCAACCAAGGACTAAACTCTCCACTATGGGAGACAGGGCCTTCCAGGCAGTCGCCCCATGGCTCTAAGGGCCCCACAAACTGTGGAGGTTTTTAAGAAGGGCCAAAAGACATTCCTATTTCAAAAGGCCTTTCAACACTCATGATTTTAATTTTATTTTTGTGGTTTTTTATTGCTATTTATTGATTTTGTTATATTTTAGGAACTGTTTTTAACCCCTTGCTACTGTAGCACTTGGAGATTTCGTTGAAATGTAAAGTGCATCATAAATAAAATTTATTATTAAGTGTGATTGTCTCAGAAAGAGAAGTTTGTGAGTTTAGAAGGAAAAGTAATACATCATCTGCATAAAACCTTATCTTGTGGTTTATATTTTGATCGAATTCTGTTTGAATCCCTTTAATATTATTATTTTGTCTGATAGCAGCTGCTAGTGGTTCTATAAAAATGGCAAATAGCGAGGGAGAGAGTGGGCAACCCTGCCTGGTACCCCTCTGAAGACTAAAGCATGGAGAAGTATGATCGTTTGTTCTGACAGAAGCTCTTGGGTAACTGTATAAGATTTTAATCCAATCTATTAAAGAGTTTCCAAATTTATGTAAAGTAGCAAATAGGAATTTCCAATTTACTCTGTCAAATGCTTTCTCTGCATCTAAAGAAACAAATGTAGTTTCCAGGTTATGAATAGTGGCATAGTCTATTACATTAAGTAGCCTGCGTGTATTGTTGGTGGAGTGCCTGCCCTTAATAAATCCTGTTTGGTCGGAGTGTATTATACCAGGAGTGACCTTCTCTAGCCGCCTTGCTAGGGTTTAGCAGATGATTTTAAGATCTGCATTAATAAGTGATATTGGGCGATAACTGGACAGGAGTGTGGGATCTTTGTCTGGTTTAAGGAGCAGGCTGATATTAGCAGAGTTCATTGTTGGAGGCAACATGCAAGTACCCCTAATTTGCATAACCATCCTATAGAATGTGGCACAAGTATTTCTCAGAATTCCTTGTAGAATTCAGCCGGAAAACCGTCTGGCCCAGGGGCTTTATTATTCGGCATATGTAAGAGAGCTTCCTGGAGTTCAGCCATTGAAACAGGTGAATCCAGAGCCCTGATCTGTTCATCATCTAACCTTGGCAAATCTATATTGTTCAGAAATGCATGTTGGAGCTAGATGGATCAATTTGTGATGTATATAAGGTTTTATAAAAATCTCTAAATGCATTGTTGATTTCTTCTGGGTTATGAGTCAGATTCGCAGCTGAGCCCTTTAAGGAGGAAATAGTTATTTTTTCTTTATTCAATTTCAATTGGTTGGCTAAGAATCTGCTGGATTTGTTGCCATGTTCAAAGTTCTCCAAGCGTAGTCTTTGCAACTGAAATTGGGTCTTTTTATCAATAATTTCATTTAATTCAAGTTTTGATTTTCTCAGATCATTCAGCATGTGTTCCTGTGGGGAGGCAGAAAGGGCGGTTTCTAATGTTTTAATTTTTTGTTCTAGGTCTAATTCACGAGATCTTTCTTATTTTTTGTATGATGAATAGAAGATTATTTTACCTCTCATGACTGCCTCCCAAAGAAGACATGGCGACCAGTATTGTTAGCTAAGCTAATTGTTCAGAGCAGTGGCAGCAACCTGGAAGTAATGTCTCGGCATCTGTTATTTATGCTGGGGATGCTGGCGACATGTCCCCATCACTTTTTGAAAGCGTTTGTTAAAAATGCTTTGAAAAATAGCCTGCAAAATGAAATGGTAAAGAACCAATGAAAGTGCTTTGAGAAGGGTTTTATTTGCACTTAATTATTTAATTAATTAATTAATTTTTTAAGAGTAAACAAGCTACTGATTATAAAATGACCCCAAAACATGCAGCACCAGTCAGTAACTTTAACCCCCTGAGGTCGGGTCACCTCTGTGTTGACTAAATGTTTCTATTAATATCTCCGCGATCATGCAGCACACAGAAAAGGTTCAGATATTGCCTTAATCGAGTGATTATCAGCTTCAAAGTCCTTATTCTCGCGAGATCATACGTGACTCACACAGCAAGCTAGGGGGAAGATAAGATGGCCTTAGGTAATTGGTGAATTAGCCTGTCTGTCTGGATTTTGTATGAAGCTTAACCAGTAGATGCTCTCAAAATCCCTAAGGACCCACCCATCAGTGGGGAAAATACCGAGCTGACGAGAAAGGGGGGAAAAGTCTGTGAGAAAAACATGTACAAAACATGTATAAAGAAGAGGAAAAATAATAAGACAGAAAATGGCGAAGACGCCTACATTGAAAGAAGTTCTTGCAGCGGTTTTGGAGAGCAGTGACGAGGATGAGAGACGAGTTTCGGGGCCTGACTGTTTTGATTCTTACGATGAGGAGGATTATACGAGAGATCCATTTGACGACGGGTAAGCGCATTTATTTTATAAAACCTTTTTTGCAAAGGTGCACTTAGTGCTTGGCTTACTGTGACCATCTTGGCTAAAATAAGCTGCGTCTGTGCTGCTTTGTGTTTCAGTAAGTTGTCATGAACTTTGACAAATTGACTGCCCCTTTAGTTTACTTTGTGTAAAAGTTATTTTCTTGTGTTAAACTGGGATATACTTACAAATCGTAATGTTGTAGGCTGTTCTATGTGATATCCTTTTGATAACTAATGTGATATATCTTCACCTCCATTCACAAGTTGAATAATGCCATCTCTTGTAGTGATGAGTAAATGTTTTGGCCATTGACTATTTTATCATAGTACTTGTACAGATGTGACTTGGTCTTTCTTATCATTTTATCTATCTATGTTCAGTATATTTACACTGAATGAGTGTAAATAGAAGAGACAATATTCCCACATCTCATTCAGGTGTTACTTGCTCTGATTTGGGGTGGACAGGGCTGGCAGCATAGATAATAATAAATTGGAATAGGTACAGAGAAG